>NC_050523.1:21469032-21478087 GCF_002922805.2 Oryzias melastigma | reverse complement strand
GCTTTTTAGGGCTTTTTACATTTTTTCACTCTAAGCAAAAATAATATGGTCCTTGCCATCAGTACCTGATGCTGCGGGCCATAATTATTTCATATTTCTCCACCATCATGATGAAAAAATGGCGCAAGATATTGTTAAAAACACCCAAAACATGATTTTTATTAGGGTGGGTCTAATGCTTCAGCAGTTGCTTGTAGAGACCAGAAGGGGGAGCTAGACAACACCAGAGACAGCAGATGAGCAGCTGCTGTCTCTGAACTTCCTGTGAGAAACACATGAACCCAAGGTGATGTCCAAATTCCTTCCCTACTCCACAATATATATATTTTTGTCTTCAAATGAGAAATGTGACGTCACAGATTTCCCAAAGTTAAAAAAAGTGAATAATTGGGAGCATTTTACAAGGACTATTTATGAATCCACTGAGTTCTGAGGATGAAAAGTTGGATGGTTTATGAAAATAAATGCAAATTAAAAAAATTCCACATGAAAAATGTTGAAGCGGAACACATTCTGGTGTACATTTGCCAATCACTACTTACCAAGTGACTTTTATAAGAATGCAGTGAATTAGTAAGAAAACATTGTGTTCACTAGTTAACTATATGGTTTCTGCACTAGTTAACTAGTAAGACTTACATACATCTCCCTATTAAACTAGTTAGCATTTTGTTAATATTTTGGTAACAGTAGTTAAATAGTGAGCTTCACAGTACCCTTACATGTCAACTTGTTTAAGATGTACATGTGCATGTAACTAGTGGGTTTTTAGTGTGTCACAGGTTAACTAGTGAGCAAAACTAGTGCCCACTGGTAAGCTTTTTCCGACATAACTAGTCAACTAGTGACATTTAAAAGAGTGCGCTAGTAAACTAGTAAGAAAATAATATGGTTTTTTGCACTGCACTAGTTAACGAATGCATTTTTTATCTCTCGCTAGTTAACTAGAAGAGACTTTCATACATTTCACTAGTCAACTAATTACCATTTTGCATGTCTCTAGTAAACCAGTATGCTATTTTGTTCTCAGTAGTTAAATAGTTAGCTTCACAGGAGCCTTACTAGTGGACTTGTAGAACATTTACATGGAACTGGTAGTCTTTTAGAGTGTCACTAGTTAACCAGTGAGCACAAATAGTTCCCACTTGTAAACTAGTGCACATTTTGAAACATTACTAGTTACCTAGTGACTTCTATAAGAATGCACTAGTGAACTAGTAAGAAAATTTTGTGCTAACTCGTTAACTACTGGGCTTTTTGCACAACACTTGTTAACTAGTGCATTTTTCTCTTTCACTAGGTAACTAGTAAGACTTTCACAGTGGACTTGTTGAAAATTTACATGGAACTAGTGGCCTTTGAGTGTCACTACTTAACTAGTTAGCACAAATAGTGCCCAATGAAAAGCTAGTTCACATTTTAAAACATTACTAGTTGCCTAGTGACTCTTATAATAATACACTAGTGAACTACTGAAGAAAATATTGTGCTCACTAGTTAACTACTGGCCTTTTTGCACAACATTGGTCAACTAATGCATTTTTCCCAATAGTTGACTAGTAAGACTTGCATACATATCACTAGTCAACTAGTTAACATTTTGCATGTCACTAGTAAATTAGTGCGATACTTTGGTGGCAGTAGTTAAATAGTTAACTTAACAGGAGCCTTACTAGTGGACTTGTTGAAAATGAACATGAAACTAATGGCCTTTCAGAGAACGACTAGTTGACTAGTGAGCACAAATAGTGCCCACTTGTAGGCTAGTGCACATTTTAAAACATTTCTAGATTCCCAGTGACTCTTATAAGAATACATTGGTGAACTAGTAAGAAAATATTGTACTCACTAGTTAACTACTGGGCTTTTTGCACAACACTGGTTAACTAATGCGTTTTTTCTCTTTAACTAGTTAACTAGTAAGACTTGCATACATCTCGCTAGTCAACTAGTTAACATTTTCCATGTCACTAGTGAACTAGTGCGATATTTTGGTGGCAGTAGTTAAACAGTTAGCTTCACAGGAGCCTCACTAGTGGACTTGTTGAATATTTACATGTCTCTTTGTTGATCAGCATCTTCTCGTCTCCTCTCAGCGTCTACATTGGAAAGAGGCTGACCACGCCCCCCACCAGCTCCTTCTGAGCCCCCAACTGAAGAAAAGTGCCTGGGAGGTGGCCACGAGAAAGTTTTGCTGTTGTGAGAATGCCCTCCTCTCCCCTCCCCCCTTCAGTCCTGCCTGCGCCCCCCTCCCCCTCCAGCCTGAGATATGACATGTTCTCAGGAGAAATGCATCTCACCTTTTCCTTCGTCTTCCTTCCTTCCTTCTTTTGGTTCTTTCTTATATCTTTGACAAACAGAACTGAGGTTCTTCTCCAGAGTTTTCAGAATGGGGGGGTTTAACCGGGAGGGATAAAAGCGTTGAACCAAACTCCTGTACTGCTGTGCCACGAGCAGCCCAGCACTCCACCTGCAGACAATTCCACCAAATCCAAACGACTGAAAATGTCCTCATACCTTTTTTTTGTTGTTTTCCGTTGTCGTCGTTTGTTGTGTTGTTTTACAGTTCGACTGTTTGTTAAGCCGTTTTCAGTCGGTGCGTCCCGCGTGCCACAAGAGAAGCACCACGACAGGAAAGCCGGGCGGTGCATAGATGGCAGGCGAGCGGCGCCCTCCCTTCATTTGTGTTGCTTGTGTGATTCACCCAAAACCAATCAGACTCTGCGTTGTCGTCAGATGTGTAACAGGATCCCTGCAGCGAGCTTCAGTCCGAAAGTGGGACCTTTTTTCAGAGAAACAAGGCAATAAAACTCACATACATTATGGTTTGTTTTTTACAAGTTTTAAAAAAAAGTAATAAAGATGAAATTCTACGTTTAGCCAATCCTCACTCCAGAATGTTTGCCAAAAATGTGTTCAATACCAAGAGAGAAAAACTCTCCTGATAGAGACGCTCGACTCAGGTCTGAGTGGGACTTCCACTGCGGAGTCTTATGGAAGAAGACGTGGAGAGTTGATGCCAGAGTCTGACGATGTTGGGGTGGCGTGTCCTGATGCTGAGCTGTGGTGGTTTCATTGTCATCCTTTATTCTAAAGTACGGGGTTTAAACTCTGGACCTCGAGGGCCGGCGTCCATCATGATTTCCAACAACCTGCCATTGAAGATCCTTATTGGCTAAACGCACCTGATCCAGGTGATCAGCAGCAGACGAGACAGGATTTCTGGGAAAGGATGCCGCTCCTCGAGGTCTGGAGTCTGAGACCTTCAGTTACATCAGAAAAACCCAAACTATCTCCAAGTGTCGACAGATTTGTTCGTTCTGACGCGGGCGTTGCTGCAATTTCCAGGAGAGCTAATCATTTTTTAGGGGTTACGCAGTTCCTTTTTAAACTGTGTCACCTGATCCAAATACTTCGTCCCGTTTCCTCGACTTTGTCAAACCTCAGATTGACAGAAAAATTCCGACTGAAACAGTAAAACGAGCCTCCTCACAAAGCTGTTTGTCTGTTTTGTACGCGCGGCGTTTGAAAGTGTATTTGGGATTTCCCCGTCTTGTGTTTTGAAAACCTTTTTCTCCCCTCGATGTTAAAAACGACTATGAACGCACAGATTTAGAGTCAAGTTTGACTAAATTCACAGAAGCTCTTTGTTGATTTCAGTGCCTGATGAATGGTAGGAAGAGCTCCCTCAGACTCTGATCAGCTGATCTGCATTATTATGATAATGTATTTGCTTTATTGTTTTCCCCGTACATTGGAGAAACAGATAAAGACCGTCATTAAAAATGACCTGAAAGAAGACCTGTTTGATCTGTCCTCATTTGAACCATTCATGACATGGAAAAGCAAAAGGCCAAATCCTCACTTGTGTTTTGGGACATTAATATATTTTTTTAGATAAAGAGGAAATGAAGAGAATACTATTTAATTTTCAGGAGCCAAAGGTGTAAAACATAAAAATCCTTTTAAACTATCACAATATAATTGAATATGTTTTATACAAAAAAAAACAAAATATATTTTTTTTTAAATCAAAAACATGACCATGTATATGAAGAGTCTTGCAATATTTTACTTACTGGTAATTTTTGTCAAACATCTCACTTTTCTTCTGAACTCCTTTTGAGATGAGGAAGTTGCTGGAGCCTATCACATACACAGCTTCATTTTTTTTTTATTGCTCACGCCGCTTTTCTCCTTCAGAATCTACTGGAATTATGTTGATCATATCAACAATTAAAAAATTACAGTATGGTACAGATTTTGTGTTTAAGGGTTAAAAAGCTATAAATAGCTTCATGCTAAATAGGAACTAAATATTTTTACGATGTACCGTCACAACACATGTATTTTGAAATTTCTGTTGTTTTAAAAAGTTTTTTTTTGTTTTTTTTCCATTGAAGGTCTAACATATTTTTCCCGCTCAGTCAGATGAGCTGAAGAGATGAAGGACAATTTAACAATACAGCAGATTAAAGTAAAAAGTATAAACAACTACCCGTAGTAGTATTCGAAAAACTTTATTAGTTTACTTTCTGCTTTGTTGAACCTTAATAGAAGCAGTAAAATTCCTTTACACGCATTTCACTTTTACAATCCTGATTTTAGTACTTCTTGCACCAAAATCCCTCCGATCCCGTAGTAAAAAGTAGTATTTAAGTATACTACCAGTATACTCAGTCTATACTAAAAGTGAGTTTACTTTTCATATACTCTACTGTAAACTTAAATGTTCAAATTTACTTCAGTTGGAGTACTTCCTGTACTACAGTTACATGATCTAGTATACTTGCCATACTTATACTCAAGTATACTTGATCAAAAAACTTCAAGTGTACTTCTTTTTGCTTAAAAAGCTCTTTATTAAAATTGTCTTCAGATTGTGTAGTCTGTACTTTTATGTTTTTTTAATCAAGGTTTTTAATTTCATGTGCAAAAGTAACAGAAAACATGAAAAAATTCATGTCTTGAGATATCAGATTACTGTTCCATAAGAGTAAAGTCATCAGGAATGTAGTACAGGTTGGAAGTAACTCCCACAGTCAGAACCAGAATGTTGAATTGATCCTTTTTTGGTTGTTTAAAAGGAATTGAAATGTGTCCAATACCTGAGATCTTTCATTTTCATTTAATGATTACAAAAAGATGATGTCATAATTTCAAAAACGTTGTTATTGCTCAGTTCAATAAGGATTCATAATTTCTGGTTTTGAGTTCTACTCTTTGAGTAGAAATTGAGATAATCGAGAAGGAATCTGTCGTAGACCCAAAACAGAGACTTTCAAAACACCAGAGTGAGTTTAAAAATATAACATCCCCGTTAAATCATCAATGAAGCTCCAAGAAGAGATTCTTCTATCATGTCTGGTGTTTAACATACAGCGTGCGGTGGAGGTATCATGATCTGTTTAGGTGTTCATATCTAGTTTCATCACATTTAGATAAAAATAAATAAAGATCAGCTGACGTTTTGAGCAATCAGACCAACTAAAAGCCTCCATCTATACCTGTTGTCCTTTATTAAGAGTTTTCAGAATATCAGGATTTTTTTTTATTATGACCAAAAGTTTTTGTAGTTGTCATTTTTATCGTCAGATAGTAAAACTGAAGCATTTGGTTACAGGATTTTTTCCATCATGACAGAGCAGTTCCAACAAACCCAAACAGCCTGAGTGCATAACGTTTGTCTGTAAATGTATCTAATCTTCATGAATTATTCCCCCATCACCTCAGTGCAGCACTTCCTGCTCTCCTCCCTCGTCTTTTTATGGAAGCTCAGAACACCTGTTCCCGTCCAATCCCCATGCTCCGAGACTCTGGCTCCTCCCACTGCAGCTGATGCAGCTTCTGATGGTTTCAGGGTGGTGGCTGGCTCCTTCTCCATCCGTCTGGTTCAGGAGACTTCACCTCCTCAGCATTCAGTCACACGAATGCAGAGTTTAACAGCAGCTAGAAACAGTGAGAAGATGTAGAAACAGAAGCTGAATGTGTAACATGTTCAAATGAACGGCAGACACATGAAAATGTAGAAAGGAGTTGGATCTCATTTGGCTGAGTTGACAGTCAGAGCATCAGGGAGGATGATCTCCAGAGCCGTGCCCTCCCTGTCCACGGATCACACTCGGCCTCTTCCAACTGTTAGTCCGGCACGCTGCCAGCCCCCCCCCTCTCTAATGATCTTTCCCCCGCCTGAGATCGGAACACTTGTTTTGTTCAGTGGGACCACAGTTCAGCCGGAGGGCGGTCCAAGAGAGCGGGGAATCTTCAAACATCGGATTCAGAGTTTCCCTCTGCAGAGACGACACTCTCGGGGGGCCTAAACCTCCTCTGGGAATTGTAGTGCGTTGCTATGGTAACCCAGCTTTAACTGCCTGTTGTGCTGGTGAGATTTTGTTTGCTTTTGTGCAAGTCAGGCATGTTAGAGGGAGCTTACACAAAACTTGATCTGATTTTAAGAAACTTAAGAAATTGTGTCACAAAAGAAAACGATGACAAACATTTTATAATACAAACCTTTAAAATGAATCTTGATGACCCAAAGTGCAATAGGTAATACTGAATTACAATGTTTTGTTGTTGTTTATTTTCTTTAAATGGAGCTACATTTGTGAGAAACGTGTATATGCAGGACGAACGGGATGCTGAGTCAGCATTTTCTGAAGGATTTGTCGCACATACTCGTGTGCTCTTTACAAATGTGGCTCTGTGTAAAAAAATAAACAACATTTTCTAGAAGCACAAGATTTTATCGTCAAAATTTAAATAAAAGAGCTATCTTCCAAACACAATTTTCCTCGTTTTGTGTTGTTTCTTTCATTGTGGTTCCTGAACTCAAACACACTGCAGAAATTGTTTATTAATTTCCCTTAAAAAATGTGTTTGGTTGATTGAATTAAACAACTTGAATTGAGGCTGTTTGTGAGAAAAAAAAGTAAAAAATAAATCAGCAGGAGAATCAATACCTAAAGTCATCTGTCAAATAAAATCTTCTCACTTTTTGTGCAAAATTAAAACTAAAAAATGTCACACAAATCCCCCAAACACAAGGAGGAGTGCATACAGTGATGCTCCTGTCTGAGTTTGTTCTCTTACCCATAAATTCAAATAATCTCAAACATTTGACTGTTACTAAGATATCTCAGTGAATTTGTTGATCCAGTTTTTATCTGACTCGCCTTATACGACTCCAGAGAACCACAAATGGAGTGAACTGCTGACCAAAATGACACAAAGAACACAACAACTCACCAGGGAGAAACGTAAAGAACAGCAGGTCAGTTATAGTGAGTTTTCATGACTCAGCATAAAAAAATAAAATAAAAATGACCGAAATTCTCTGTTGAATAAATTATCAGACTCATTCCCATAATTCTAGACAAATATTGTGTAGAATGATAACACAGAAGCGTTAAAGTGTTCAGAAAACGAAGCATGGGGGTGGAAGTGTGGTGGTGTGGCTCAAGTCCTCAGGCTGTTTTGACTTGTGGAAATTTTGTGCTCTACTTCCATCACATGATGCAGACATTGCAGAAAAGAGTTATATTATAGTAGCTTCATACTATACATCATTTTTTTCCATTCATGAATGAAATTAGAACAATTCTTCTATTTGTTTGCTTCATTAGACATTTGTTTGCTCCGGAGCCACGTGAGTCTCTTTGACCCCTCTATTGTGGCTCTCTGAAAAAGAAAAATTGTGTTTTTAGTTGTAAAAAGTACCTGTAAAGTTAAAATCTAAGTTAGAAGTAAAGTAAACCAACTTGAACTTTATTCAGGTGATTGAAGAACAGTACATATCACTCCACAATGCTCCTGACTACAATACCCATAATGCTCCAACGGTTCAAGTGATTCATAGTTTAGCAAAGTCAAACATTTTGACAGACTTGTGAACACCATGTTCTCAAATCATGACACTGGCTGCTAGTTAATTGCTGAAATTGATTGTAAATACTGCTACTAGTTTGAAAATGAATGAATAGATGCGAGACCTGAATCTCTATCAGATCTACCTGTAGTCCATGAACCTGGAAGTACATGAAGATGGACATGAAATAAGTGGCTGCAGAGGCTGGAGGTCAAACCAAAATGTGATGTTCTGAGAAAAAAAACGTCTATTGAGAGACAACTGATCAATGTTTTCTAACTAATCCAAATGCATTTTAAGATTATTTTGTTTTTAACTCTCTACACTCTTCCTCAGTGCCTCAGGTCAGCTGATCAGCTGGAGGTACCGCGGCCTAAGAGGAAGTGTGAGGTGATCGTCCCTTTTCTGTCTGTGCACCAAAGCTCTGGAACGCTCTTAAAACTAAGCTTAAAACCCATTTATACAGCCAAGCTTCTAACGTTCCATGAGACTTTACTCTATTTTTTACTGTTTTTACTTTGTTTCTACTCTGTTTGAACTCTGTTTTTACTGTTTGGGTTTTATATTTGATCAATTAGTGTTCTTGGTGTTTTAATGTGCAGCGCTTGGCTGTGTTAAAGCACTTTATAAATAAACTTGATTTGACTTATGTTATCCATCATCAGAAAAATGCCACAAAAACATGTTAAAACACCAAAACACTGTTTTCATTGGAGTGGGTCTTTCATGAACCATTGTGACTAATCTTTCCTAGATCTGATGAAAGTCAAAAAATACTGACTTATTTTTAGTTGTAGTTTTCCAGAAACTGAAATGTGGGGGGGAAACTGATGAAACAATCAGAATTTGACAGCAGGTAAAAAGCATTAAGACACAAATGCATTATTCTCTTTAAACTGGGTGTGGGAGGTGGGCTGAGATTTGGAGGGTGTGGGCTGGTGCTGAATAGACAGCGCCCTCCTGGTTGGACAGGGTGTGACTTAAGGAGCTCTCCTTGGTGCTGATTGTCAGGGATGCTCCCCGCAGAGACAGGACCACCTGAACACATGCACTGAATCTGCGGTGCGTGTGCGTGCGTGTGTGCGTGTGTGTGGGTGTGTGGGTGGGGGGCGTCATTCACACACTGACGGGCTTATTGGATCATTACTGTGACAAAGCCAGCCTGATACTTCAGTCCTGTGGGGGCTT
>NC_050523.1:21466608-21468918 GCF_002922805.2 Oryzias melastigma | reverse complement strand
TGACCAGGCGCGCTGAGCCGACAGAAGCAGCAGCAGAAGCGGAGCCTCCCTCCATCCCTCCATCAGCATGTCCACCGCCGGAGCCTTCTTCCAGAGCGTCAGCTCCGACAGCCCCCCCAGGCCCCGGCAGAAATTCTGCGGCGTGTTCTGCCCGCTGGAGGGCTCTGCAGACGGGAAGGCGCGGGACGTGGACGCGCGGAGCGGCGGGAGGGTCATCGACCGGCAGACGGACATCTCTCAGCCTCGGAAGGTGGAGATCCGGGAGAGCAGCGGGAAGGAAGCCCTCCAGAACCTGGACGACAAACGGGTAATCCTTCCCTACATGTCAGATCCATGCAGTCAGTCTCCTCCAGCCCCTGATCCCATCAGCATCCATCATTTCAAATGATGTCACTTGCTTGGATCCACTTTCTTGAGTTAGAGAAGCGCCTGAGTAACCCAGACAACCGCGAGGACTACATTTCCCAGAATGCAGTGGGATACAACAGAAAGGGAGCAGCTTTTCATGCTCACAATGCTGCTTTCTGGTGTTCTGCTGACCACTGTGTTTGATTTATGAAGGTGCAAATACCTGCATGAACCTGATAGTTTCCTCAAGCATATTGAATATATATAGATATATGAAAAATAAATGTCACTTCTGCTTTAAAATAAAACTTGTTGGATGCACATTTGCATTGATAGGTGTCAAGGAATTATGACATCTTTTTGGTAGCTTCATTTCTTCAGATTGTCGCGAGTGTTTGCTTCCTGCAGCAGGTTTCAGGGCGTGGAGCTGCTGCTGCAGGACTCTGCATGCATGACTTGCACGAAATCCATTTTTCTTGTGCCTCCTTGCATCCCTTTAATCAGATTTGGGGGAACCAGCAGCACCCACGGTTACTTCCTTTAACAAAGAGTGAATCCCTCAGAGTGTTGCTAAAAGCTTTGGGTGTTGGTGCCATGTTAACTATTGATCAGTAAACCTCTCATCCCTCTCTTTATCTCGTCTCGTCAGTTTCAATGACTCAAAAAGATCAATTTATGAAATGTATTGGTTTAGTTAAATACTGTTAGCTAGTTTGATTTGCATGGTTTAAGATAAAGTAAATTAGTATGTGTGCAAATATAGTTTTTACAATGAAAATCACAAGAAAAGTTGATTTTTTGAGATATATCCTCAAATTTGAGGACGAATGAACCTACTGATGATGCTTGAACAAACCTTGATGCTCATCAACAAGTATCGCTTCCTTCATGGTTGTAACGTGTGAATTTTGGAAAGTTTTAAGTGTGAAAAAAAAGAGATTTGATGTAAATGAAACTATTGTGTCAGGGGTGCACACTTGACCGAGTTAGTGGTTCAAATCCTGGCTGTTTTGGTTTTTTTTGCATGTTCTCCTGATGCATGCAGGGGTTTTCTCTGAGCACTCTGGTTTCCTCCCACAGACCAAAAACATGTTTCATAGGTCAATTGTTGAGTCTAAACTGTCCCTAGGTGTGCATGAGGTTGTGTGGTCCTGTGACACTCAGTAACTCTTGAGGTGTACCCTGAATTTACCCCAAAATAGCTAGGATATGATCTTAGTGCATATTGGTCCTGACACTGGCACAATCTGATTATTTTTGTCTACTGAGCCTTAACAGAAATATACTCATCTCTTGTTAAATAAGACCCAATTTTGTTCAAAAATCAGCCTTGTTGAAGTGAGTTCACGCCACGATCCAAACAGCCATAAAATCATTCCGAAGAGTTGAATCGAAAGAGAAAACCTGATTAAAATGATGTCAGAGGAATGAAGAAAACAGTAACTTCTAATGATTGTAGTGGATCTTTAGAACAAAGTTTCTCACACACACATTCACTTTTTGACCTTTAAAGCAAAATTAATCAAATGTCATCAGTTCATTTTAAACACACTGTGATGAAAACCTGTTTTTTTCTGATAATCATAGTATTTTCTGAGGATTTCTTTACCCAAATTGTTTAGGGCCACAAGCTTCCTGCTCCACTCCATTCTGATGCATCATGCAGACAAATAGATGCATGTGCATCTGTGTTTTCCTCATCTGTGTCACAGACTAGCAGACGGCTGGTTCCACGTGCAGCAGCTTTATTAGTTCAGACAGGAACTATGCACAGATAAAAGTCCACAAAGCTAAATCAGAGACAGACGGGCTGAGGTCAGTCATGAGCATGGGGTCATCCAAGAAGAGAGTTGAGTTGTCAGAGTCCAGGCGAGGGTCAGGGCAGGCAATCAGAGATGAAGCAGGATCAGAAACAGTAGATCAGGTCCGGATAGAAATGCTCAGTAATACGACAGGGTGGCT
>NC_050523.1:21439172-21465993 GCF_002922805.2 Oryzias melastigma | reverse complement strand
CAAACAGCCGTAAAATCATTCCGAAGAGTTGAATCGAAAGAGAAAACCTGATTAAAATGATGTCAGAGAAATGAAGAAAACAGTAACTTCTAATGATTGTAGTGGATCTTCAGAACAAAGTTTCTCACACGAAGCAGGAAGCAGGATCAGAAACAGTAGATCAGGTCCAGATAGAAATGCTCAGTAATACCACAGGGTGGCTCAAACAATACTTCGCACTGAGTGAGGCTCTGTGCAGTGATATCCTGTGGGTGATTGGCAAATGAGAGACAGAGCAGCATCCAGGAAATGTGTGCTGGGGTTGCTGGGAGATGTAGTGCAGTCCGTACTCTGGAGATGGCTCCCGCCGGTGACCAGAGGGGGAGACAGAGCGCTGACTCCTGATAATCTGAGCTGGAATCTGGTTGGATAGTTCTGCTATTGGTCGCCATTTATGTTTCACCGATAATGTTAGCTTGAGGGTGTGTGGGGCTGTACTGAAAGAGAATGTAAACAGAGAACTCTCAGTTGTGTCGGTGCCCTCAGAGGTGAATTTCTAATTAACTCCTGCCGCTCTACAGAAACTATGTCCTAGAAACTAACTCATTTTGGCGGGATTCTGGGGGAAAAAATGGCATAATCATAATTAAAGACCACTGGGAACAATTTTAAAATGGATCAGAAGATGATCAGAGTGGGACAGATTTGGGATGTTTTCTTTATTTTTTTAAGTAAAAATGTTCTAACAGTATAAACTTGTAAAAACTGGACATATATGTTCATCGAAACTGATTTGTAAAGAACTAAAAGCTTTTCCTGGATGCAAATTGCTTGAATATTTTGGCCTTCTTCTAATGATGAGATGTTCTATACAGTTCAAAAATCTTTGATAAATATTTTTGTTCTACAAACTGACTGAAAATCCACATAAATGTCTGTGGCTGCTTCCTTTAAACCAGTTTGATCCCTAAAATCCCGAAGCTGGACTGTCTGGATCAGGTGGATCTATCATTGTGATCAACCGTATCAGATCAAGTGTCCCGAGATAAGATGGCTGTCGGGCGTTTCTTTGCGGGGGGGCATTTGCAGGCCTTCCCTCCCACTAATCCATGAGAGCAATTGATGGCATTAGCGGCTCTGTCCTGTCAATAGAGCAGGGCGAGGCTCTGCGCATGCTCCGTGGAGTTCCTTTATGGGGAAGAGGCTCAGAGCGGTCCCTCCCTCCTGTCTGACTCCGTCTGGGAAGGAGAGGTTCGGCGCATCGGCGTAGACCGGGAGGCGGTTTGGGGACATATATTTTTATTTTATTTTATTTTGAAACACGGTTTAGCAGCAGTGAGCCTCTTCATCACCATCCTCGTCATCATCATCCGTCGATCCTGCAGTGACAGCGTCCAGGGCGCAGCGCGGCACCGGAAAACATGTCTGGCTACCAGGGCAAGAAGAACATTCCCCGCATCACTGTGAGTGCCGGGCTGGGGTCGGTGCTGACGTAAGCTATGGGGAGCGGGACGCGCGGAAGGGCTTCCATAAAATGCGTAAAGCTGAGGCGGCTGGAGCGCAGCGTTCCAGACGCCTCAGCTTTACGCATTTATAGCGCACTCTCCGCTCAGTCCGAGCCTCGCTGTTGCACCAAAAACGTCTGATTTCTTGCAGCATCTCTGCGACAAGTTGGAATCCGGCACCCTTTTGTCCCTGAACTGTGCGGCAGCTGAGCGTCCACGCCGGTGGTCTTTGTTTGGGGGCAGCAGCAGCTGCTGGAGCAAATTTCATCCTAATTTTCTCTGTCCCACCCACCCTTTTAGCCAAACCTGCTCTCTAGAAAACCCCATCTTTAATAAATGCAGAGCTATATTTGGACGCAGAGTTCACAGCAAGGATGGAGCTCCAATGGAAAGTAGAGGGAACAGGCAGGGTTTAAGGGAGGGGAAGGGGGTGGCAGTGAGTTCCTTCCATGTTTCCTCCTCAGCTGTGTAATGAGGGGAGGATGTATATGCGGGCAGGAAGGAGGCCAGTGTCTTTTGCGCCGCAGTGCCAGTCAAGCGGAAAAACAGGCCGAACCAAAGCTACATTATGTGGACCATCATTATCCAGGAAGGGAGAGGGGGGGTGGGCCCTCTGGGGAGCAGCCTGGGGGCCTAAAGGTCAGGAAAGTAAGAGCCTGAATGATGTGCCCGACAAGGAGGCTGACATCGGACACCAGCTTTGGGTTATTGGATGGATCCTAGACCGAATCGGGTCTGTTTCAGACATTTATGTGGGTTTTAGTCAAACAAATCCAGATGGGTCAACATCCTCACTACTAGGCCCGGATTCGCCAGCCCCACTTTGGGGTGCAGGTAAAACCTCAGGGGGAAATGGAGTGCCCTGAGAGTCCCTAAAACGCATAGAAAACCATGCCATTGACATATCAGTTCATCTATCCATAAATGTTGAATACTCCTGACGTTACCCTCTACATTTACCGGGCCTGGGACAGGCACATGCAGGGCGCTAGTTTGTGCTCTGTTGAAGCTGCATTTATCTTTTTATGTTTGTCTATTATAGAGCCCTTAACGGAACGTAGAAGTAATTAAAGTGGTACTAGTATCTGGTGTGTACCAGAAACTAGTAATATTTTTTTTTTTACTTCCACGTACACCTATTAATTGCTGGTGCACACCAGTTAGTTGCAGGTGTACACCTGTGATTTGGTAATGCGTATCTCTTAGTTTCATGTAAAAACCAGTTAGTTCCTGGTGAACACCAATTAGTCACAAGTGTGCACCAGTAAGTTCCTGATGCACACCAGTTAGTTTCTTGTGCACACCAGTTAGTTGCAAGTGCACACCTATCAGTTGCTGGTGCACACCAGTTGGTTGTGGGTGTGGACCTTTGAGTTGCTGGTGTACATCAGTTAGTTTCTGCTGCACACCAGTTAGTCACAAGTGCACACCAGTTAGTTTCTTGTGCACACTAGTTAGTCGTGGGTGTGCACCTGTGGGTTGTGGGTGCACGCCAGTTAGTTGTAAGTGCGCACCAGTTAGTTTCTGGTGCACACCATATAGTTGCAAGTGCACACCAGTTAGTTTCTGCTGTACACCAGTTAGTCACAAGTGTGCACCAGTTAGTTGTTGGTGCACACCAGTTAGTCACAAGTGCACACTAGTTAGTCGCAAGTCCGCACCAGTTAGTTTCTGGTATGCACCAGTGAGTTGCTGGTGCATACCAGTTAGTTGCAAGTAGGCACCAGTTAGTAGCAGGTGCACACCAGTTAGTTGCTGGTGCACAACAGTAAGTCACAAGTGTGCACCATTAGTTCCTGGTGCACACCGGTTAGTTGAAGTTTCACACCAATGAGTTGCAAGTGCACACCAGTTAGTTTCTGTTGCTTGCGAGAAACCAGTACTTTTTTTTGCTTCTTTGTCCCTTTAGTTGTTTTTAGTTTTTTTTGTTTGTTTTTTCTATGGATTTTTTAATGTAATCTTTATTTCTTTAGTTAATTTTATATTTAGATGTTACAGTCACAGCATTTTTGGGGCGAGTCCTCCCCTTGCATATCCCTCTATCGGGCATTGCTCTCTCAGGAGCAACTAGTGACTCTGCAAATGCCAGAGCACAAACCAACATTGATCTCAAAGATGCTTTGACCAGAAGGTCGTGTGTTTGTAGATGGAAGGCCGCTTATCTCCAAAACGAAGGACTCACATTCCATTTGACTCATTTTTTCTCCTTTTCCCAGAGGGTTGTTTTATTTCTGTGCGTGTTTCAGAGCTGAAGTTGCACTGAGTGCATCTCAACCTAATTAGAAGCATTCGGAGCTGATGTCATGGACACGGTGAAGACGGGAACATCTCTGGGGGGGGGTTTCTTCTTCTCTCTCAAGGACTTTAGCAGCAGCAGCTGGTTGGTGGAGAGATCAGAGGATTAGGAGGTGTTGCAGGCAGGCCTAAGTGGATAGACTGCTCCTTCTTCAAAAGAAAAGGGAGAAAGTAGGTCAGACACGGTTGATTTCTCCAAAACCCGTCTTCCATGTGGGAATATTCCTACATTTTGATGGAGAAGCTGCTGTCTTTGTTTGGAATAGTGTGATGGAAGTGCCTTCAAACCCACTCTGATGACAACTGTGTTTCTAACATGTTCTTGTGGTATTTTTCTGATGATGGAGGACATTTATAAAGAAAATTAAGCTTAAAATGACATTTTTATTATATTTCATTATTCAAGCATGAAGAGTTAAAGTAACTCAGTGTTTTATTTGACTTGTCTGTAGAAATTGTAGATTTGTGAATGATGGCAGCGCTGGAGACCGGACACCGAGTCGTGTGGCGTCAGGTCAGCTCTGCAGGCGGGACTCGTTCTTGCTGCTTGCATTAAATATGAATGAACTTCTGCAAGTTCACCACCTGGAACTGAAGCTTCTCTGTGGCTGAGCTGAGCTGGAGCAGCTCAGAGGAGAGCTGCTGAGGTTGTTCAGGCTGACTGCATCTGTCATTGCTCCGTAAATGTAAAATATGCTGGAATTTCCCAAAGCTGATAATTTACTGAGTGTTTTAATGCCTTAAAATGCATAAAACTACATATAAAATGACTTTTGGGATAAAAAAATGCCCATAAAGAATGCAGTTTATCTTCATGATCCAAAATAGGCTGTAATTCAATTAGAACAAATGAGGAAACAGTTAAATAAAATTAGTTTGGGGGTTAGTTCTGCTATATTTGTCAGTTATTTGTGGCTCAAAAAGACGGTTATAAATATAGATGAAGGGAAAAAAAAAAGCTAGAGAGTCAAAGCTTCATTGTAGAAAGGAAGCCAAAAATAGAACGTTGCTATTAAAAGTCAGCAGTGGATTAAGGTGTCCGTGGCTGACAATCCTCCATGGATGGGAGGGGGGATCATTGAGCAGTTTAGCTGCAGGTGAGCATCAGTCCCTGGAGGCGACTCCATGTGTGTGCAGTTGTGTTGCTGCTCACACTGTTATCTCACAGTGTAAATCCACACGGGAGGCTCTCTTCATTCCGATAACACACAAACACACACATGTTTCACCTTCTCTTTTTAAAGTTCAGCATAAACGAGTGTCTGTGTCTCCGCCTGCAGGAACTCTGCTGCAATCAGCATCTGAGAGAGGCAGAGGTCAAAACCAGAGTTTAAATTCAAAGGTTAGAGTTTAGTCTTTGCAAAAATACTGATTGTTTTCAAGTGGGATGAATGTTCTGACAGTTTTACAGGTAAAGTCTCACTCTGATCATCTTTTGATCTAATTTCAAAGTGTTCCCATTGATATTTTAATTATGATTATGCTGTTTTTCTGCGTCATTTTGGTCATTTTCTGGGTCATACTTTCTGCAGAGTGGCAGGAGTTCATTAGAGTTATGGGCGGGACTTTTGGCGTCCCTCTTACCCTCTGTGTTTGTCTTTTTCCTACAGCATTTAACTTTTAAGCTTAATTTTCTTTACTTATATCCTCCATCATCTGAAAAATGTCACAAGAACATCCTATGGTCTGTAACTATGAAGTAGTAAGTGTTGTGGTTCCTCAAGTAACCAATTTCCAGATCACTTTCTTGTTAAAAAATCTATATTTTCGCCACACTTTTGTGGTGCAGTCCTAAAACAGAGTCTTTGTGAATTATTTCAAACTTGTTTTCCGTTGATTGTCAAACAGAAAAGGTTTAAATTTAAATTGCTACCAAAAAAGGTTTGAGCCTCAAAGTGCAGACTGGCTGCAGGTGACTGATGGAAAACTGCCTCCATGTTTTTGTTTTATAGATTAAAGTTGTGTTGTTCTGCTGGACTCCCTTGTTTTGCTGCCAGCGTGTAAAGTTACACAGCACTATTAGAACATCTGTTAGAACATCTACGGAGGCGGTGTTGGTAGCTCCGAGGTTTTCAGGACTCTCATAAATCCCCGCGCTGGCTGTCGGACCTGGCGTTGGTCTCCACCTGACTTCAGCGACGTTCCCTGGATGTGTTTGGTTCAAACAACAACAAACCATGTTGCTGGGCTACACAAACTGACTTGAAGAACAGGGAAGCTGAGCTCCAGAGAGCAGAGAAGGAGACCAAGACACCTGAAAGAGGAGGAGATGACAGGAGGTGAAAAGCATGGAAGTGTCTCCACTTTGTGGAAATTTTGGTCCGACTCTTGTTACTGTGGGAGACCAATATTTACCACGTTTGAAATAGTTTGAATTGGCCCTGAACACCAGAGTGAATAACAGGCAGGCACATCTTTGGCTGTTTAGTGCGGTTGTCATGGAAACATAGCAAGAGGTCCTTTGAGTCTCCCTCGCCCCAGCAGATCTATTTAGATACCAAAGATCAGTGGTTCCTAACACCACAGACCGGTACCGGAACAAAAACCCGATCAGCCTTTTTTTATGTTTTATTTCTAATCCGATTCTGAGGGGAGTTTTATTTTGAAAAACGAGAGGATTCTCTCTTCCACATCCAACTCATTCTTGACGCTCAGTCACATGTCAAAAATCCATCCGCTACCTTCTTAAAGCAGCTGCAGCAACCAATAATTGGAAACCTCCATGCTAACAAAGTTAGCAAAAAAATATTTGGAAAGTTTGTTTTTGCAGAAAAGATTCACGGAAGAAGAGCCTTTGACTTCAAAATAAAAGTTAGAATTTAACAGACAAAAACGTAAGTCTTCACTCCAAATATTGATTTATTGCAACAGACCATAATATTAATGCATAATATGTAGCGACTGGGTGTCTTTAGGTACAACGATGCTGCTGAAATGGTTGATTCATTTTTATTATTATATTTAGAAAATACCAGATTTAGTTACCTTTTTTTGTATTTACCCATCAGATTTTTTTAGTTCTACTTTGTAAGTTAAGAGAAAATCTGTATCATATTTAAATTGTTTCTACAGGAAATCTAAGTTTGTCTGACATTAAACCGGTTGGTGACCTTAAAGAGGTTGGAAACCTCTAATCTAGGTTACATTATTAGGGTTAGGATATTATTAGGTCTTATATTCTGAGAAATGACAATTAGCAACCATGTATCATTGTTGAGTTATGCATATTATACTGGGGAATGAAAAGTAATAAAGTCAAACT
Source organism: Oryzias melastigma (assembly GCF_002922805.2). Classification (NCBI taxonomy): domain Eukaryota; kingdom Metazoa; phylum Chordata; class Actinopteri; order Beloniformes; family Adrianichthyidae; genus Oryzias; species Oryzias melastigma. The sequence continues at coordinate 21,458,952 of NC_050523.1, read as the reverse complement.
CAAACATTTAAAGGAACTTTTCTGTAAGAAACAAAAGTGGTTCCATTTTCCTGGAGGACAGAGGTCAGTTTTGGAGCATCTGAGGATCACACATGAAACTGAGAACGTCTGTAGGGGAGGGTTTTATTCTGGTGTTATTATCTAGCTGTACAGTTCGCAGCATGGCAAATCCATGAGGTCACAGCTCTGAGTGAGGAATGAAGGCCTGCTACTTCAACAGTGGATCCATTGAGCGCTTGCTAACATCCTGTTTGTGGGCTCCCATTCCCATGCAGGTCAGGTCACTGTCATGTTTGGCTGCGGTCCAGGACACACTGCTAATGAACTTTACATAGTAGCTGTGGTTGCAGGATGGTACACTGTAACAGCTGTGGAAAAAAAAAAAAACACAGCTGAAGCTAAGACGCCTTCAGGAGATGGCTCTAGTTACAGCCGCAATTTCCTGTGGAGCTTCAGCAGCTAATGAGATAATGGCGGTCATGATGGGATGCACGAGGGGGACGGCATGAATCAAAGCAGGAATACGGAAAGGACCAGAACAGGACGACTCATCCTGACACAAATTACAGCGAGATTAGAGCTGAAAGAGGTTCATCACCGCGGTGAGGGCCGAGCCACGCCTTCAGGGGACAACAGGACGCAGCTTTCAGCTCTGCTGACTGCGCTGTCACATTCTGCATTATTTGGTGTGTCAGTGTGAGCATGACAACACATTTCTGCAGAGTAGACTGAGCTTGTGTGCATGAAAAATGATAGATACATTAATAAAATGTAGAAGAAAAAGGAAGACGGTTGTGAGTTCAAATCCAGAGTCATACCAAAGGGGGGTTAAACCACCAAATGGTTCCAGAGCTGCACACAGCTGCACTGTGTCTGCAACTCACCCCTCCCCCAAGCGATGGGTAAAACGCGGAGAACACATTTCGCATATCTAGGTGTGTATCAACTAATGGGACTATAACTTTAACTTAAAAAAACAATAAGAAATCAAAAGTGACACACTAAGAGAATATAGAATCCTTTTAAGTCGTCCCTGACAAGTATAAGATCTTTATTAACTCTAAAAATGTTTATACTATATTTGATACACACTTCTTTGAGACCACTATCTCATTAGCATGATCCAAACTTTCCTTAAAAACCCATTGTCTATGACTTTCTGTCCTGTAGTTCATCATCAAGTGGAAGGTCATTTCAAAATGGCTGCCTCCATGAAATCTCAAAAACACTATTGGCGGGAAAATGTTTTGCTAATTCTTAAAACTTTACGGAGAATTAACTTATTTTTCTTCAGTCTTATAAAAAATGATTTACTTATTTATTAATTGAGATGAGGACAGTGCATTCAAATCAATGTTTTAGCGTAGCTAGAACATAAATGGGCCAGAATTAGCGCCAAAGCTAAATTAAATCTGTTTTTCAAAGGTTCTTAAAACATTTCAAATAAACAATGGCAAACAAAGTAAAGTAGTACAGTCTTTACAGCATACAGCAGCAGACTAGACGCAAAAAACACTTGAATTGTTACATTAAAGACCAAACACTAAAACCCAAAACTCTGGTAGCCTATAAATGAACCTGGAGAATCATTGAAAATATTTTTTTCAATGAAAAAAAAAGCAGTCTTTTTTTTTGCAGATTTGTAAAACAGATTAAGTTTTAGACACAACCTCTACTATAAACTCTCCTACATAAAGGAAGTGCTGTGTACAGTTGGGGGGGCCTGCAGCAGTTGTGCTAGGGGCCGGGGCCGCCGGGCAGCAGCTCTCACAGAGCAGCTTTTGTTTGTCGGGCACGCCGGAGTCCTTGTGACCAGAGCTGCCACTCCCTTTTCTTTTGGGGAGAGGGCCCGGTCCCCGAGCGTGCGCGGGGGGGTGGATGGGTGAGTGTGTGCATTAGTGGAAGTGGTGGACTCCCTCCCCCTCTTTCCTCACAGAAACAAGTGTTGCAGCCACAGGCGTGATTGATTTCCTGAGCTGCCCTTCCATTGGTTCGCTGTGGTGCCTGTTACTCTAACAAATCCAGTCCATGAAAAAAAAAGAAAAGGAGGGGGGGTGCATGGTAAATTGGGGGGGCTGCTGCCTTTGTTGTGCTTACAGTGAATACATTCCCAAATGTTGCAGCAGAGCAGAAGTGATCCAACAGTCACAGGTGCTGTTTAAGAATGTGCTGATGGGAACAAGCTGCCTCTGAACAAATGTACGGTGGCCAGCAAGGCTCACATAAATGCAAAAGATACAACATAATGACAAGAGTCGAAGCACAACAACAAAAGATAAAGCACAACAACGAAAGCCAATCACAACGACAAAAACCGAAGCATGGCGACAAATGGCAACAACATTACGACAAAAGCTGAAGCACAACGATAAAAGCTGAAGCACAACAACGAAAGCCTCAACACAATGACGAAAGCAGAAGCAGGATGACAAAATCTGACAAAATAATTTTTAAGGTCCTTCCAACATAAGCATATCTTTACATCTCAGTGCAGTGATGTTCGGTAATTGTATCTAGTATTTAACAGTATCTAACAGATCACAATGACAAAAACAGAAGCAGGATAACAAAATCTGAAAACACAGCAACAAAAGCCAAACACAACGACAAAAGCTGAAGCATGACAAAATATGACGACAAAAGCACAGCAACGAAAGCCACAACACAACGACATAACACAAAGCACAATAACAAAAGCCACAACACAACGACAAAAGCTGAAGCACAATAACAAAAGCCACAGCACAATGACGAAAGTGGAAGCATGGCGACAAATGGCAACAACACGGCGACAAAAGCCAAAGCACAACAACGAAAGCCACAACACAACCACAAAAGCAGAAGCAGAATGACAAAATCTGACAACACAATGACAAAAGCCAAACACAACGACAAAAGCTGAAGCACAACAACAAAAGCCAAACACAACGACAAAAGCTGAAGCATGACAAAATATGACGACAAAAGCACAACAACGAAAGCCTCAACACAATGACGAAAGCAGAAGCAGGATGACAAAATCTGACTAAATAATTTTTAAGGTCCTTCCAACATAAGCATATCTTTACATCTCAGTGCAGTGATGTTCGGTAATTGTATCTAGTATTTAACAGTATCTAACAGATCACAATGACAAAAACAGAAGCAGGAAAACAAAATCTGAAAACACAGCAACAAAAGCCAAACACAACGACAAAAGCTGAAGCATGACAAAATATGACGACAAAAGCACAGCAACGAAAGCCTCAACACAACGACATAACACAAAGCACAATAACAAAAGCCACAACACAACGATAAAAGCTGAAGCACAAGAACAAAAGCCACAGCACAATGACGAAAGTGGAAGCATGGCGACAAATGGCAGCAACACGACGACAAAAGCCAAAGCACAACAACGAAAGCCACAACACAACCACAAAAGCAGAAGCAGAATGACAAAATCTGACAACACAATGACAAAAGCTAAAGCACAACGACCAAAGCTGAAGCACAACAACAAAAGCCAAACACAACGACAAAAGCCGAAGCATGGCAACAAATGGCACCAACATGACAACATTGACGTCATTAACCATAAAGGAGATAAATAAAAATATGCAATCGCAGCCCGAAAAACAGAGAGCCCCCGGCTGCAGTCACTGCCACTGCGATCGCGATCGGGGGTTCATTTCCCGGCAAACTGAGAGCCTCCGGCCCCAGCTAAAATCAGAAAAACCAGTGTCGTTTTCTAGGACATAGTTTCTGAAGAGTGGCAGAAATCCATTAGAAACCCGCCCCCACTTCCCATCATCCATATGTATACGTGCTCTCCTACTAGCTATTTTACTGTTTGTGTGGCAGTAGTTCATTAGAAATTCACCTCTGAGTTGTGTGCAGGACTGTTAACACTGACTAAGCCTGCCCTCACTTCCCATCATCCCTTTGTTTACAACCTCTCTGGCTAGTTTACAGCCAATCACAACTTCAACCGAACATTAGCAGTTTAACAAAATTGAAGCTATTCTTGTTCCAGATTCCAGGTCAGAGGAGGAAAACAAAGACGTTCATGGATCTATTTGTCTACATACATCAGAATCGGGCGGAGAAGGGAGCAGCACATTTTCTACATCACAAATATGATCTTATTCCAACGACATTTTTTCGTCTGCTCCTGATTCCCAATGATTTGGACGAAGAAATATGCAGAAATGTAACTTTAAGCTAAATTTTCTAAGACTATGTCCTCCGTCATCAGAAAAATGCCACAAGAACATGTTAAAACTCAATTTTCCTCGGAATCAGTCTTTAAATGAAATCAAACCCCGTTGTTTCCATCTTTGTTTCCCGTTAGCGGGGTCACTGCCAAAACATCCATGAGAAAGCGGCTCCTGTTCCAAACATCACAGTTCTCTGTGTCAGCGCCTCTTCCCCCGTCTCCACCCCCGTGGTGGAGGACTGGGTGTGCGTGGTGTGTAAAGGTATCTGAGTGTGTTAGCTGAAGAATGGAGTCAGCAGAAAGCCAGCGCACAGACATGTGTCTCTTATCAGCCTGAGAAGGCCAAGATGTGTAAATTTAGCAGCTTTTGGGTTGTTATTGTTCTACTGTGCGAGCCAAGTCACTCGTTTATGAAATACTTCCCACAAGATCCCACATCGGAACCTCTATAAACCTGTCTATGAGCGTCTGTGAGACATTCTTAACTGATCTCATTCTTTCACAGAGCGACCGTCTCCTGATTAAAGGAGCCAAGATCGTGAACGATGACCAGTCCTTCTGCGCCGACATCTACATGGAGGACGGAGTCATCAAGTGAGTTCACTGATGTTTCTTTGAGCTGCTGCCAACTCAGCAAAAAACTTATCTCAACAAAGACGCATCTGGTTTCTCTCTCACTCATTGTTGCAACTCAAGCTATAGTAGTAATGCAGGAATCCAAATGTTGGATTTTGTTCTAGTCATGTTTTTTTTGCATCACCTAAAAGTATTTTTAAATCATTTTTAAGGTTCTTCCAACATAAACATCTCTTTACATCTCAGTGCAGTGATGTTCTGTAATTGTTGTATCTAGTATCTAACAGTATCTAACAGATCTTCACTCATGTCAGTTAAATTCTGAATGTCCCTCACCCTCATTATGACCCAAGAATGGACAAACTTTTTGACATGTAGGTTCTAAGATTTGACAGAAAGACCAGGAGCAGATGTGTGGAGTTTTTTTGGTTTTTCACCTCATAAGAAAAAAAGGAAAAACACAAATTGGGACAAAAACAGACTTCAATTTTAATTGGAAATTAAAATATACATTTTAAAACTGAAGGTTTTAAAACAAGAATTTTACTTTTGTTTTCATTTTAGTGCTAATATCGCCAATAGATTGATACCTCTCAGGGAAAAACCCAAACTTGGAGATTATTATTATATGTGGTGTTGAAAGGATCCGAAAAATGAATGTTGGACTCAATAAACATGTCCGAAAAATCTTCAGGGACCACATAAAAAAAATAAAAATTCTTGCAACTAAACAAAAAGTCAATAACAGGAAAAATAAAAGCTTAATAAGGATTACTAATTAATTCCAGTTTGTTGGATCAGAATAAATAATTTAATGACGCCATATGGTCCAGAGCTGTAGTTTCCCACCCCCCACTCTAAGTCATTGACTGTATTAGAGAACTGGAGTGAATGAGTGTGACATCATCCATAGAAAATGGTTTACTTCTGGCTCCATTGAAATGAAGTTAATTCAGTCGACTTTTTTTTTCTTTGATGTTTCCATGTTAATTAACAGTAATCATCGATTGGTCCGAGACAGTTGAGTTAATGTTTCTATGGCAACCACTGTCGCCTATCAATAGAGAGTTTGTTGGAAGGCCACACCCTCACTACTTGTAATAGGGATCAGGAGAATCTTCCTTTTATGGGGGGATCTGATTGGTCAGATTATAGCATGATAAACTTGGACTGCAGAAAAATGTGAAAAGACAGGATTAGCAAGAAGGTGTTAAAAAAGGGATCAGAGGATTCTGGGATACTGTGTTCTTGAGAATTCGTCCACATTTTAGCCCTTGCCTCCCCCTCGTCCCACAGCAAAAAGAGACCTACGACAGAGTTTCCATACTAAACAGAGGGGGAGGCCAAGTGAATTAGGTCAGGTCCACCATGTTTGTAATTAGGTCAGATCGGTCTCAAAGAAGCAACTTTTAGTTTGGGGACTGGTGTCCTGTCGGAGACACAAAAATGTGTGAAAATATTCAACAAACTATAATAATATTTGGAATAGCTCTGGATAAGTATTGCACAAATGTTGCACAAACTGCTGATGTGGGCCAGAAGTTCTCCAACATTTGTGTCTTCTTTAGACACGTTTTGATCTAGATTGTCTCTAGTAATCCCATCGAGGAATAAACAGCTATTACTCAGTCATTCTGTTTGTCAGAGTAACCATTCTTGCTCTGGTATTTCTTTTTTGACATTTTCTTGCTAAAGCTATTTTTTATTTTCATGAAACTTTTTTTTATTTCTAGTTATTCAAGTTATAAGCCAATCAGATTCATCAGTAAGCATCTAGCGCCCACTGGCCCCCACCAATAACTTTATTTGGTCCCAAAATGGCGTAATGGGACTTCATCCGTACCTAAAAAATGACGTAAAAATGGCGACTGAACTGTCTTCGTTTCGTTGGAACCAGAGATAACAGGTTTCTGTCCCTCTCTATTCATGTCAATGGTGTGGAAGTGACCCCCACATTGATATCCCAGCATTCCTTTGTTTTTACACGCTCTTCCGCTAGCTTACAGCCTCTTATAACCCCAAGCTAATATTAGCGTAGCAAAAAACACAGTAAGCAACAAAAACGGTTTTGATCCAGATTCCACTTCAGACCAGGAAAACAAAGACGTTCATGGATCTATTTGTCTGTAAGTGGATGTATCAGAATGGAGCGGAGCAGGGAGTGGCCGGCAATCGTTGTGTCACAAACTTGATCTTTTTCAAACTGCGAGTTTTTGTCTGCTCCTGATTCATCACGATTTAATTTATTTTTATTCATTTATTTATTATCATTTCATTCATTAATTCCTTTTTCACAACTGGCAGCTGCTAAATTATAATTTTTTTTTTTAAGTTAAAAAGAATCAAATTATCATATTTTTCTTTGTTGCTTTTCAGTTGATTTTTTGTCCTAAAACAGAATAAAACAATGTCTGTCATTTGCAAACTTTATTGTTCCAATCTTCTAACAGTTGGAGTAGAAGTTTTTATTCTCAGAAGTGACATTTTTATTGTCAACATTCTTTTTTTTTTCCAAAACTTAAACTGGTTTTCAGTGACCTAAAAGTAAAAGCGTAGAACTAAGAGAGTGTCTGCTGCTGCAGGAGGAGGAGTAATCTCTCCTTTTGTTTTTTGTTTTTTTTTTTAATCCTGATCTTCTCAGACAAATTGGGGAGAACCTCATCGTTCCCGGCGGGGTGAAAACCATCGACGCTCACGGCCGCATGCTGATGCCCGGCGGCATCGATGTGCACACGCGCTTCCAGATGCCCGACCGGGGCATGATCGCCGCCGACGACTTCTACCAAGGAACCAAGGCGGCGCTGGCTGGTGGCACCACCATGATCCGTAAGTCTGATTTCAAAATAAAAGAAACTTCCAGATCAGGTTATAGGAGCAAACATGATTTGGTCTTTAGGTTATATTAAAATTATTCATTTTATATTTAATGATGTATTTGTCGTCTTTTGAGATGTTTTATGTTAAAGACAGTAAAAAAAAACAGTAGTGGAGTTATTTACAGTGAAGCTTGAACTAGAGGTCACCCCGCCCCCCTTCCCTTCCTCTGTGCCGTGCTGGTTCAGCAGTTCCACTTTCTTCTGTGTGGCTGCAAAACAAAACCTCCCTGCTCATCATCCTCACTTCAGGCTGAAGATGAGGGGGGGGGCAATGCCTCCAGGTTGGATTAATTATCATAATGGATGTCAAAATATCTCTGATTTCTTAACTTTTTTTTCCATTTGCTTAGTGATCATCAATGACACGGTTAAATTGTTTTTATATGTCACAAATGTACCACTATTTTAACTTTAATAACTATAATATTGATGCAATGTAAGCTTTATGTATATGTTTTAGATATATGTTCAAAGAAAGTGAAGAAAACAATGAAAACCTTTAACGTACAGTTTAAATCTTTGTCTGAAATTACGCAAATGAAACTTTTTAAAAATTAATATTTTTATACTTTTTTATTTTCATTTTTATTTTTTATACTAATTTGTTTTGAATTGATAATGTAAAAAATCATAAACAGAAGTACAACAATGAACGACAACATTTTGAGTTCGAGAAAAGCCTTAGATGAAGATTAACAATTTATAGAGTTAAATAACCTTTTCAATTTATACAAATTTTTTTTTACAGAATTACAAGAAATTAACCCAAAAAAAGTAATTATGATCAAAAGTTTACACAAAAAAGTACATATAATGTTGACTACCTTATATCTATTTTAATTGCTTTGAATTTGTTTATTGATTTACAATTTTTAATTGTCAAAGCATAAAATATGCACACAAAAAAAGAACTTGTATGAAGCTAATAAAGAATAGCCTTTTTTAAAAAAATACTGGTGCACAAACAATAATATTTGAAGCTTACTATTGTAATTTAGTTTCTAAACTTGAGGAGAAACAAGAAAAAAAGTGAATTTCCGCTGTCCAAGGTAAACTGCAGTCGTCTAATTTACAAAAAAAGGAAGAAAAGGAACATCCAGAAAAAAACCCAAACTGACAGTAGAACGTAAAGACGCCACCTGTGTCTGATTGTGTCTCCGTGTCCGTTTTCCCAGTGGACCATGTGGTACCGGAGCCTGGGGTCAGCCTCCTCTCGGCCTTCGAGCAGTGGCGGGAGTGGGCTGACAGCAAGTCGTGCTGCGACTACTCGCTGCATGTCGACCTCACCGAGTGGCACAAGGGCATCCAGGAGGAAATGGAGACGCTAGTGAAGGATCACGGTACGAACACACCACGGAAAATCAGGATTCAACGGATTGAAAGGAGTAAATTTGTAACACTTAAGATGAGGTGCTGCAAAACACTCAGTATAATGTTGACAGTGATAGTTAATGCATTCGTTTCACTTGTAAGTAGTTTATTAATATGGTTTTTATAGACGATGGTTTCACTTTAAATGTCAATGAATCTTACTGTTAATAAACACTATTCATCTTAGTGTGGTTATAAATGTCTTACTAATATCTTATTAATAATGTTTGTTAATATGTTAAAGCTTTTTAAGGAATCTTATTATAAAGTGTTGCCGTTACATTGCACATTTATTTGAATTATTCTATTTTTATAATTCCTGTAAAAGCAGAAAAAGTCTGGTTCAGCTGTGATTGGTCAATTCCATTAAGAATAAATGCTGAAAACCCCCAAATTTTACACAAATATAAAGTTTAAAAAAGTGTTTTTAGGAGTCATCGACAGAATATTTTTACACAACAAAAGAAAAAAAACAAAAGGATAAATATAGAGATAAAAGTCTCTAGAAGATTTCACACAAACCACAAAAACAAAGTAAGAAAATTGATTTCAGCATCTTTATGTTAGATAATTCAAAATAAAAAATGTTTATTTAAGTGTGGCATATTATAAGTTGGCTTTGTTTTAAATGAAACTTTGTGTTATTAATACCAGTCGCAGTAAAAAGTACTTTCGTTGTTTAACCGCTGATTGAAAATGTTTCCATCGTGTTCTTCAGGAGTCAACTCGTTCCTCGTCTACCTGGCTTATAAGGACATTTTCCAGCTCACTGATGCTCAGGTAAAAAAAACTTTACCTCCTTGAATAGAATAGAATAGAATAAAATAGAAAATAATCGAATGGAACAAAACGTTATTGATCCCATAAAGGGGAAATTACCTTGTTACCTGTTAAAATGATCAGATAGATCATAACTAAAGCTAAAAATACACACACACACACAAATACTGTCCAGTTTGCTTCGTCTGTTTCTCTTTCTGTAGTTTAAAACATAATAGATATAAGTTAACAAATGTAGATTTAATGTGATAATAGGAACAACTTTGGAAGAATCCTGATATATTTTCTGTCGATCATGTCTTTGCTGCAGCTAATGTTGAGGGACCTCAGACACTTACTTTTAACAACAGCTTTACCATAAAAACACTATATTTTATCAATGATTTGTAAATGTTTGCAGAAATTAAACAGGAAGTGTCCCTTTGTCCTTCTGCAGACATCCCAGTCCCTGATTGGTCAAAGTTTGACCTGGTTTAACTTTCAATGTGCGTTCAATAGCCACGCGTTTTGTATGTGGTGGAGCCCAAAAACGGTTGTGTAGCAACATGTGAACACAAGAGGTTTGAACGTTGAAACCTGAAACATGTATAAGTGACTTCTCATTGGAAGTGGTTGGAAGTGGACCTTCATTGACAGTGGCGGCTTGAACTCACAGTGCTGAGGGCGGTGTGCACACGTGAGAGTTATAGTGAAAGCCACATCTCTGTAGAGGTCTGAAAGAAGGACCATGAAGTTCCATAGAGAAATGATTCCATGTTCTGTGTTCCAGGTGTATGAGGTGTTCAGTGTGATCCGGGATCTGGGAGCCATCGCTCAGGTTCACGCTGAGAACGGAGACATCGTCGCTGAGGTACAGTTGTGTCACATCAAAACTCCCATGTGTGTTGAGGTGAAACGGAAGTGATTTTATGACCACAAACTCTGTCTTCACAGCCCTAACAAAGCTGCTCATGAGGAACATGTGAGCACCGGCACAACATTTCATACATTATCTGTCTGTGCTGTTGTGTGCGTTTGTCCGTTTAGGAGCAACGCCGCATCCTGGAGCAAGGCATCACTGGGCCTGAAGGGCACGTGTTGAGTCACCCCGAGGAGGTGAGACCCGTCAACACGTCTAGCTTTGACTTTAGGGCGACCTGAGGAATAGAATCCAGCTCAAACGCTGATTCTAAGGCAGGAGTGTCCAAATCCAGGCCTCAAAGGCCTACCTGTTTTCCATCTGACCTCCATTGAAACTTTATTGGCTAAGCACACCTGATCCAGGTAATCAGCAGCAGATGAGATCATTTCTGGAATACCGGGGGGGATGACCCTTGAGGTCTAAGGGCTCAAATCAGGAACAGTTTAAAATGAATGAAAAAAACAGATTAAACAAATTGTACATTAAAAAAAAAAAGTTATTTAATTTTTTTTTTTTTAAATTTAAAATCTGGTTTTTCAGTCACTTTAATCAGATTTGGATTTGACCCCATAAGATTCATGAAAAACCTGTGGACTCTTCTGTAAAACAACTTCCTCTTAGGACTCACTTTTTAGAAGACAAACAAAAAGTTCTTGATCTGTAAGAAAAGTCTCTTCGGTTCTTCAGGTACCCATAAAAACCTAATGCAAAGGCAGAAATTGTGATTATTTGTGAGAAAGCTATAACTTCCCTTTCTCATTTCAAATAGTTCGAACCTAATTACTAATTTCCCCCAAAAAATATCATTACTAAAAAATAGAAATTATAGCTTTTATTGCATGAAATCAAAAAGATTAATCATAAACCAAATATCAAGCTTTAGAATGAGCACCAAGCACGTTCTGTTTTCTGTACTTTTGTTTCCAGGTGGAGGCGGAAGCTGTAAACCGTTCGGTGACGGTGGCCAATCAGACGAACTGCCCCCTCTATGTCACCAAGGTGATGAGCAAGAGCGCTGCTGATGTCATTGCTCAGGCGAGGAAGAAGGGTAACAAACCACAACTCTTCATGCTTTTATGGATTCTACAGCTCCTGGACTTTTAAAAAAGTTTGTAAAATATTTCACTAGAAATTAAATGAGTAAAAGTTCCTCTGATGTGTGCTGATCAGGCACTGTGGTCTATGGAGAACCAATAACTGCCAGCCTGGGAACAGACGGTTCCCACTACTGGAGCAAAAACTGGGCCAAGGCGGCGGCCTATGTCACCTCCCCGCCTCTGAGCCCCGACCCCACCACCCCTGACTACCTGAACTCCCTGCTGTCATGGTAGGACGGGCTCACTCAAAGCAGAAGAGAGCTTTCTTTTGTTGATGATCATGAAGTCGTGTCTCCTCAGCGGTGACCTGCAGGTGACGGGAAGCGCGCACTGTCCCTTCAACACGTCTCAGCGCGCCGTTGGTAAGGACGACTTCACCTTGATTCCTGAAGGCGTCAATGGTACGGAGGAGCGGATGTCTGTCATCTGGGACAAGTGTGTGGTACGTTCACCTTTTACTTCATCGTCCGACTGGATTTTAGAACGGAATTATGTAAATTGATGCTAAATTAGAGTTTATTAGTTAATTGTTAACAGGGAAGCGTGGTTTGCAGTTGGTAAGACCAACTCTGATGAAAATCTATTGGCATTTTTCTGATGATGGAGGATGTATATAAAGAAAATGAATCTTAAAATTGCACTTCTGAGTATTTATTTATTCAAATTGTTGTGAATAAGCCCCCGACTCTGCTCCTTTCTATAAACAGATGGGTGAGGGGAAGTGGGGGCGGGGTTGCTCTGCACTAGCAGTCCCACCCACAACTCAGGGGTGAATCTCCAATGAAAAAAATACTGCTGTTCTACAGGAACTATGTCCTAGAAGATGACGTTTGAAAAAAAAATTGGCCTAAAAATGCATAATTAAAAGACTAACGACTAACCTCTAACGTACAGTTATATTGTAAAAAAAACTTTTTACACAAAAATGTGAGAGTAGGTTTGGGTTTGATATGGGTACTAAGATGAAAATGTTCTCCTTAACCAAATAAAATAATACTTACATAACAGTCCCATTGCATGTTTAAGTCAATCTCCATACTTCACAGTTGGCATGATGCAAATTTATTTGGTAGATACTGATTTATATTCTAAAATGCAAAAGATCATAAAAAATACAGATTTTTTATTGTTCCATAGCGTTAAATACATTTCCAACTTCTCTAACCTTTAAAGTTCCAACAGTTGTAATCATCTATACCAAATTATCATGCTGCCACCACCATGTTTGACCACTGCTGTGATTTTCATTCCTCTATTATTATTATTATTATTATTATTATTTTACATGTTTAATTTTAATTTTTTGTATTTTTTAAAATAATTTTTATTTATTAATTATTTAGTTAAATTATTTTTTTAATTTTATTTTTTATTATAGATGTTGGTTTATTTATTTATTTTGCCATTTTCTACAAAATATCCACAAATATTGTTTAGAAGACTCTTTAATAGTCTTCTTGTATAATATTGTAAACTTTTCATCATGTGAATCACTGAAGTGTGAAAATATGAAACTAATGTAACTATAAATATAAAGAAAAGCAAGAAATTGAGCAAAAAAACTGATAGCAAACACTTTCAAAATTACTTTATCAACTGAAACAAATATGATTTATTCTGTGCACATTCTTGATTGTGTTTCTACAAATTTGAGTTACCAATTTAGAACAAAATACATCTCAAACCCTCAAGATATAAAGAATTAACAGTTTTTTCTGGATTGTTTCAATAATTAAATTGTTTTTTTGTAGCAAATATCATATTTATTGTATTTTATTTGCTTGAACAGAAGTGTGGAAGAGATTTCAATGAATCCTTTCTATTGTAATCTCCTGCACTGAGCCTGCATTTGGACGACTGTTGGAGAAAACATTTCTCTAACAGGAAAAGTCTCCAGCAGAGCCAGACTAGCTAAAGGGGACCCTATGCTGTGACCCCATCTGGTCTCAGCAGGACCAACCAACGAAATCATTAATAAAAGCATAAAAACTAGGACCCAAGTTTTTTTTTTTTTTATTCTTTAAACGTTTGGAAATCTCCAGTTGTGGAAACAGCAGAGCTTTGACCACATTCACGTCCACAGAGGATCTGCTGCTACACTTTGTAATGATGTGTGACATCCAGCAGGGATGAAATTACCATCGAATGTTTGTATGCTGCAGTCCTGCTCAGTGAAACATGTCATTTAATACACAACAGTATTACCTCAGTCCCACACTGGTGGAGGGGAATAACTGCCCCCAGGGGCGATAGAAATAGCCTGCTGGACTTCTGTTTTATGTCTTTGGGTTGTTCTCACTCACTGGTTCTTTCCAGGTTACTGGGAAGATGGACGAGAACCAGTTTGTGGCTGTGACCAGCACCAACGCTGCCAAGATCTTCAACCTGTACCCCCGTAAGGGCCGCATCGCCGTGGGCTCAGATGCCGACCTGGTGCTGTGGGACCCGGATGTTACAAAGATCATCTCCGCCAAGAGCCACCACTCCGTACGTCTTCCTCTCATCGAGTTTTTTTTTTTTGCTGAGTTGAACAATAAGTGATGTTGTGTAATTAGCATGAGTTTGTTAACCCACTCTGCTGCTTGGACGGACTTTCTGCTGTGTGAGCACCGAACAGGGTGTGGGCCTCTCACAGTGTTAAGGGACTGATGTCATCCGAAAAATCTGCCAGAAAACTGAAACTCTCATCTGCATAAATCTCTGTTTGTTCCTGGATCGGTTCCTTTACGTCGTCACATCCTTCTCCTCCACTGCAGAGGACACACCAATGGCTCACTTTATATGTGTGTGTGTTATGAGATAGCCCAGCCCACTGGTGATCTCATTCTGGTCGTACAGAGTTTGCCACATCGCCATGAGCTCAGCTTTGGTTGCAACCTCCAAACCACGCCGTTCCCACACACAGCCCAGAAACCAACCAGCTTCCTTTACTAATTCAGCTATAAAACTAAATTTCTCTGAGCAACATGACCTTCCTTCTTTCCATCTTCCCGCCATCCAACTTAACATTTATTAGTCTTTCATCAACACTAGATACATGAAAATCAGCTTATATATATATATATATGTATATATATCAAAACTGACAAACCTGTAGGGGGCAGAAGGGGACTTGCAGGAAACATAGTTATAAACCGCTCAGTGACAATAGTGAAAATGTTCTGGCATGGTTTTTCTATGGGCCAACACATAGGAGTGAAGGAGGTGAGACGCAGAATTACAGATTTTTTTGTAAGACACCCGAACAGGTCAACCGCTTGAACAGGTGCATGTGACTAAAGCAATATAAAATTCATTTCCAACATAAAAACCAAAAGAAAAAAAACTACCTCCACAACCCGATACATAGTATTCCACCCCACTCATATTCACAGTAGAAGCTACCACGGGATCCGTCCGATCAAAGCAAATGTCAGATGTCACGTCCCATAGCTCCTCAGACAGCCAGAAGATACACTTAGTCTGCAGATTTTCCACAGATCCGTGCAGGTCTGCTGGTGTGGAGGAAAAGTGCACACATGCAGCACAAGAAAGTGCTGAGTGGTATTCTTCTGTCAACACACTCATGCATGTTCAAACGTTTGGAGTTTCAGCTGAAAAACCTTTGTGCTCATGCATTTATATACATCTATTAACTCTAAAAACATTTTGATTATAGGAGCTGAGTAATATGATCAATATTTATTATGATCTGAGGAACAAATCTAAATATATGAAGAAGCGTGACACCAGAAGCAGCACATGCGTGTGCTCTCAAACATGCATGAGAATTTTCTGATTTTTACCCACAGGCTGGGTTCACTCAGAAAATCTGTGTGTGATTGATTTGAAGTGATCAATAGTGATAAGTTGGAGCCAGAAGCTTCACTTGGTTCCACTGAAACCATTTACACTTCATTTCATGGTCAGCTTTTTGGTCAGCAATTTTATGCACAAACTCAGCTCATTCAATGAAAGCATCACATGTTGCTCTCATTGAGAATTGTCGTTTTTTACTCTCTTAAGATGCAATTTTTAAAGCGTTTGCCTTAAGTTTTTTTTTTTGTTGAGCTAAAGTAGGGGTCTGCAACCTGCAACTCCAGAGCCACGTCTGGCTCTTCTACTCCTCCATTGTAGCGCTCTGATTAAAGAAAAATACAAAGTAATTGTAAAGTAAAGTTAAAAAAAAAAAAGTAAAATGACTTATCATTCTGCGAGCGTCCAAAGCACAGTTGTTATAGTGGTTTGATAATCGAGAACTAAACATTCTGACAAATTCCAGTGTTTTAAGAGTGCCTCATGGTTCAAAAAATACAATTCATTAGCTATGTTTAATTTTATCAAGTTACATTTATGAATTTCTGGCTAAGAAACACCATAAACGTTTAAAAAGAATTTTTTTTTTTTTGGTGACATTTTATTACCTTACACTAGATTTGCTCCATCGAGATGATTCTATGTGATACAGGAAGTCTTTTATTTTGAAAGGAAGTCTTCTAAACCTATTTTAAAAGTGACAAACTCATATTTTGGATGTTTTCTCAAAACGTTTGTTTTATTGAATGCCCCCCAACAATAATAGTTTACTTAGTATAAAATAACATCATAAATACAAAGTCTTATTTTTCTAAAGGATGTGTGGCTCCTTATTGGTTGTGGTCTGTGAGAAATCGACCCAAATGGCTCTTTAAGTGTTAAAGGTTGCAGACCTCTGAGCTAAAGCATTTTCCTGCAAATGAAAACAAGAATAATTGCTTTTTTTAAATAATTGTTTAAGAATATTAATTCTCTTCTCCTCCCAGACTGTGGAGTACAACATCTTTGAGGGCACGGAGGTGCGCGGCGGGCCTCTGGTGGTCATCAGCCAGGGAAAGATCGTCTTGGAAGAAGGGAACCTTCACGTCACTGAAGGTTCCGGACGCTTTGTGACCCGCAAACCTTTCCCTGACTACGTCTACAAGAGGATAAAGGCTCGCAGCAGGGTACGCGACCTCTTCATTTACATACATGTTTGGGGTTGACGATGCCTTGACCGGTTTCCCCACAAACAGCTGGCTGAGTTGAGGGGTGTACCTCGAGGACTCTACGATGGTCCAGTCTGTGAGGTGTCGGTCACTCCTAAAGCAATGACTCCTGTGTCCTCTGCCAAGACCTCACCTGCCAAGCAGCCCAGCCAGCCGGTCCGTAACCTGCACCAGTCTGGTTTCAGTCTATCCGGTAAGATTAAAGCCCCAAAAACTTGACTCCTATCATCTGGTGCAATAGTTTTTGATTTCATTGAAAAGAAGCATACATTTTAAAAAAGGCAGAACATTTTCATTTTGGTCCTTTAGGTGCTCAGGTTGACGACAACATCCCTCGCCGAAACACTCAGCGCATCGTGGCGCCTCCAGGCGGCAGGGCCAACATCACCAGCTTGGGTTAGAGCTCCGCCCCCCCTGTGCAGAGGAGGGGGAGCAGATTTGTGGAGGAGTGGCCTTCAGCAGCTTTGAGGGGGGGCTAAGTCTCAACACTAAACCCTTCACGGCCCCTGAGCGAGTCATCCTTCAGCCTCAGCAACTCTGACATTCGTCCTTTGCGTTTTTTTCCTGCACATATTCACAATCCCTGTCCAAATAAAACCTGATGCTAAGGGACACAGTTAGATGCACACTCAGAAAAAAAGAAAAAAAATGCCTGCCTTGTCTGATAGTATAAAGAGAAAATATTTCAGCACTTTTGACACCATTACTTTAAAAAATGTTTTATTTTAATCTCCTCCTGCCACGCATCCTTCTGATGTTTGCATTAACACTGTAAAAAGAAAGTTCCTGCAGGAGGTCCATTGTATTTCCATTCCTCTTTATTCTGCAAGAAACAGAAAAAAGCAAAGGTACAAAACCAGGACTGATATGGTAGTTTAGAAAACACCAACAGTTTTGCAGTTGAGTAAAAGCTAGTAAAATGCTGTCAGGACTGCCTTAAGATTTAACAAATGAAAGATCTTTATTTGCATTTAAAACTTCTTCATGTTTGTTATGGATTAATTAGCTTGAAAATAATTTACGCTTAATTTCTCAATTTAATTTAGCAGAATATATGTGGAAGATATGGTAAAGGAACATTTTGATTTGTTAGCCGTATTTTATGAGGAATTTGGAAAATCACACAACAAAAAAGAAAAGAGAAGTTTTAGCGTCATGTGTCTTCATTATGAAAACCTTCTAACCTCAAAAAACAATTTCTGTGATGCTGTTTTATTAAAAAATCCATGAAATTGACATGTTGCCAACATTATGTGTTAGCTAAACCTCACATAAAAAGGTTAGCATTAGCCCTTTGCTTCTGTGAGTAGACTAGCTTAGCAGCAGGGTTTGAAAACAGCTAACAGTTCCAATAATACATTCCTAAAACTTCACAGTACTTTTTCTCCACTTTTTTATTCTTTAGAATTAAAAAAATTCAGTTATTTCTGACATCCATCAATGCTAACTTTGGTGTAAGAAAATAATTTAAATAAAAAGAATTTGTTTGCGTATTAAATCATGATTGAAAGCTAACAATAGAGGGCATCTTAATAAAGGGATTGAAAATTTAAACTAATTCACCATAATAAAACTACAAATTAGCATGCTTGCTAAATATTGATAGTAAAACAATTAAAGGGTTTTAACTGGATGTTTTAAGACACCCAACAAAAGAAAAAAAAGATTCCAAAAGGCATGCTAACAGCATTTGTTTTTGTTATAGCATTAGCATTTGTTACTTGTTTAATTGCTGCTTCTAGAAACTTCCAGCACTTCTGGTTGAATCAGACATTTAATTTTCCCTAATTAAACTTTTCTAAACATAAACTGCAGCTAAAGAGGGAATATTTGAAATGCTACAGCATCAACATTGTGTGTTATTACTGTGAGGCAAATATTTTTTATCATATATATCACCACATCCTTTTTTCCATTTTTCTTGATCTTCATTGTTCTGTAGAGCAGAGATAACATTTCCAAAGCCATCGGATGGCAGTCTATCACCGCACAGTGCATTTAGAAACACAACCTTGTTTTTCTCTCACAAACATGACTGTTTTACGCTCATCGACGTCCGCCTTTGCTTTCTACTATTTAATGTGCCTGAACCTACAGGAGCTGTACGCAGCTGTTATTCTAACTTTGTTATTCTTTTAAGGGTAAGTGAAGGTTGTAAGATAAAAAAAAAGTTGTAAAATAGCCAGGATTAACCGATTCAAAGGTGCCAGATGTTGCGCTTTCGTAGGGCCTGCACTGCAGTTAAAGCCCGTGTAAAGACGAAAAATGCTCAGTATCTTGAAATGTTCTAATATTTGAGTTTTTACCTTGATGTCAAACTGCTTTTTAGTGTCATTCTGTAATTAGACGCCTAAGGGCTGAGCACTATTCATTTATGCTTGAAAGTAGACATGAGCTATTGTACTCTTTGACTCGTGTGCAGTGTTGGTGTGTGAGGGATGGGACAGCAGGCTCCTGCACAACACTTGTGTTGGATCTCAGATTACACCTGTTTTTTTTTTCTTTTTTGGTTAGTCATCAAACAAACTTCCTGCATTCCTGTTTATGCGAACACGGTGCTGACCAGCCGTCTCTCCTTTAGGGGCTCGGTTTAGATTTCAGTGCTACATCGGTTTGAAGAGACCAAAGTTCTTTGAGAGTTTGGTCCATGACTCATTCACATGTATACACGCATAGATAAAGTAGCTGTAGTGACATGCATGACCTCTGTTTCTGCCTCTCTTAAAGATAACTGGAAGCCTGTAGAAGGCCTGTAGAAGGCCTGTAGAAATGCTACACGTCTTCAAAGAATCCCAGGTGAAGTGAATGTAGCGTGTTCATGATGTACAGAGAAACGGCGCTGGGAAATCAGAAAATCAAACAACACAGCACAAGGTTTTTAGTTTTACATTCATTTCCTGTTTTGTGTTTTTTAAGGGGCGGTGTGGCACATTGTCACTAACACTAGCACAGTTTGGCAGCAACAGCTTCATTCACTC
>NC_050523.1:21400019-21439072 GCF_002922805.2 Oryzias melastigma | reverse complement strand
TCACTGCCCGATCCCCTTTCCCTAACCACGCCCTAATCACGCGCATTGCAAAGGGAGGTGTGTCACTCTAATTACTTTCCCTGTGCAACAAGTGATACTGGAACTAAATTATGAAAATAAAACAATAATAATAATAAAATATTATATAATAAACCATATACAGTATATAAAATAATTGAAATATTACTTTTTTTAATAGTGCCAAAATTAAAGTGCATTAAGTAATTTGCGCTAACTACTTGTAGAACAGGCGCTGTTCTGAAGATGGACTGAGGTGTTGTTCTCAAGTTCGCCTCTAGAGGGCGTGGACGTTTTTTAAATAATAAAAAGGTTAAATTGAAACCGAAAGTAAACAGAGCATCAGAACGGCAATGTTACAGAGCAGTTGGGTTTTATAAGCTCAAGTGTGCGTCCATGAGAGCAGTGAGCCATTTTTCAGTTTTTTTATAGAGGATAAATCTCCTTGTTAATGAGTGTGGGCATTTTCTGTTAACTTTATAAGTCTATCTAGTTTGTTGGAGCGTTTTACAATGCTAGATTTAGCCTGTTGCTATAATGCAGAATCATGAATATGATTGTATTTGGTTTATTTATTATATTGCTTGTTTTCTCTTTTTCTTTATTCTGTTGTAGAACCACACATACATTCACGCATGAATGCATAAAACCGCAGAGATGTTTATAGAGAAGAGTTGCTGTATATTTTCCTGAAATTAAAGAAGAAAAGAAGATAAAAGTCACCATCTGAGCTGTCATTCTTGGGGATCATACATTTGCACTTGACCCATGCTTACTCTGCGATTACCAACATACGGAACCCAATATAATATACTCAAGTCTTCAAGACAGGCACCAATGTACTGCTTTGTACATATTCCATTGGCCACTCGGTCTAATGAGTTAATATTTCACCTCTTTGCAACAGTGAACCAAATAATTAAAATTCTTACCTCTCTTGGTCTCTGAGCGGCTGGAACAAAACTTGCATCTTAAACCGCGAATGGACATTTCTCTCAGTCGCTGTTTGCAAAACGTTCCTGTACTTTCCCCTGCGACGTCTTCTTCTACTGGCTAAATGTAATGCGATATTATAGTTCCAATATTATTTTGATATATTTTACAAGACATATACATTTATATTGTGCCTTTTAACTATTGTGGATCTGGATCTAAAACCTTTGTGTTCTTCTGAAAAAAAAAAAAAATCCCAAGTGTAATTTACACAACTGTTAAAATAAAAATTTATTAAATTGACGCTCCAGTGTTATCTTGAAATTTCACGTTTTTTAAAGTTCAAAAAGATGTCTTTTGAGCACATCACGTCTTACAGTAATGGTTTGACTTTAGCTTGAAAATATGAATGAGTTTTGTGAAATGTGTAAGGAATAAACAACTTTTGTAAGTTGAATATAAATACATCATAATTGATTTGTTTCTGAAAACTGATCATGTGCAAGAAAGAAATGAGACTTATTTGAGCACTTGTGTTGGTCTCACTTTTCTTTTTGCTGAGACAATGAAAAGACTAAACTGAGACCTTATTGAGCAACAAGAGACAGAACCATGCATACAAATTACCAAGAGAGAGCTGAGAAAGTAAAGAGAACAAATTGAGACATACTTGAGAACGCTGAAATACGTCTAATCTTTCTCTTAACTGAGATCTGGAGGAGAGACAGTTGTGAGAGAATTTTGAGATCTCAGACAGTGCTCACTGTGAGACTTATTTCTCAGGAGAAACATTCGAGACGAGTGAGAAAGCCTGTTTTGTCTCAAACAGGTCTCATTCATGTCTAGGAGACGTAAATGAGACAGAAAGGAGATCTCATCTTCAATTTTGCTTTGCTATGGGTTACATTATACGTATACAAAAGTATACTTTATAAAGCAAACTTTAAGTTTACTACTTTTTACTAAGGTTGTTGCCTTAAAAAGTGAAATGACACTACATTTGTAATAATTCATCAATCTAGTGTGCACAAATGTGCATTCTTAGGTTTGGGAAAGTTTATTTTCTTTAGAAAGAATTGATTATACTTTTTGACTGCAAGCGTGTTGAAGAACATTAAAACGCTGCAAGAGTAAATACTCAGAAAGTTCATTTTCACACAACTAAAGCATTTTTTCTTTTCAAACAAAGCAACTGTGTGCAGAAAGCAAATAACGTGTGAGAAACTTCCCATTTTATAATGAAATGAAAAGTCAGAGATTGGTTTTATTAGAGAGAAACATCACATAATGCAGGCTTGAATCTCTGGAACTTCTCTGAAGCGTTTAGTAAGCGCACACTGACGGGAAAGGGGGCGGCGGGTCCCGCCTGTGACACTCCCGCCGCGTCTGTGTGGAAGACGTTGACCCGGAAGCAGCTAGCTGTGGCGCGGAGCCAACCAGCGGCTGTCATCCGCCTTCCTCCTGCCGTCTTCTCGGCTGTCTCCGGACAACAGCGGCTCCTTCAGTCCACCCTCTCCTCCTCTCCGTGCCCTGCTGCCGGGACTCGGCGGTCCGCAGGCGCGAACAGCAGCGGACCTGATCCACGCTCTCCCGGGGGATTCGGAGGCGCGCGCTCGTGGTTCATTCAGAGAAGCCGACTGGAGAGGTGAGATGCTGCCCGGGAATGACAGTCTGCGGCGCCGCAGCCGCGGATGACCCGCCTACTGCTGCCTCCTCCAGCGGTTATCTTTGTTATCCAGGCGGGGATTTGATGGAGTCGTGGGGGGCGATGGGAGCGCGCGTACACGTCCAGGCCCTTCAGACTGATCCGTCTCAGTGACTGCAGACCGCTCACCCTCAGAAACGGCTGTAATTACGAGCAGCGGTTGCTGGCTGTGCGTCATTGTTGCGCATATGACGGCGCTCTTTGCGCCAGAGCCCGCTCCAGCGCCGGTTCCCCCCTTTATGTTCTGACCCAAAGCTGCTTGGAGGTCGCTTCAGAGGCGGAGGACACTCACGCCGTCTGTGCGGTGGCTCACGGCGCGGGAGCGGCGTGCCTGCCGGAGGTGCGAGGGGCTCGTGACGCGCGCGCGGCAGCGGAGCTTTCCCTGCAGACTCACAATGGAGACGTCGATTCTCCATCAGGTTCCGTCAAATAAAATAAAAAAAATGTAGAGAAGTAGAAATTTTAATTACACATTTGACTTAAAAACACTGTTGTAGCCTTACTTACATTTACAGCCCCACTCTGATCAGTCTTTAAATCGTGATTATTTTCCTTAATCAAAAAACCTGTGTCATTTCTAGGACATGGTTTCTGCAGAGAGGCAGGAGTTCATTAGAAATTCACCTCTGAGTTGTGGGTAGTGCCACAAATGATTATTTTGTTAGTCAACTAATCGCCGGTTATTTCTTTTCCGATTAGTCGACTAATCGGGTCATGGACAAACTGGATGCAAACCAAACATCTTAAATATCATTATCTTTAACTAAATACAACTAGATATATGTAGCATTACCTGCGATAATTCTAGTGTGAATGTTGTAAGCTGAATTTGACTGCTGAAGATGCTAGTGACAATAGCTGAAAATGCTGAAGTTGGTACCTGAAAACGCTGAAACTAATAGCTAAAAACGCTGAAGTTGATAGCTAAGAACGCTGAAGCTGAAAGCTAAAAATGCTGAAACTGATAGCTAAAAACACTGAAGCTGAAAATGCTGAAGTTGATAGCTAAGAATTATAGATGAAAATGATGAAGTTGGTAGCTGAAAAGGCTTAGATCATAGATAAAATCGCTGAAGCTGATAGCTGAAAACACAGAGGTTGATAGCTAAAAACACTGAGGCTGATAGCTGAAAACGGTGAATCTGATAGCTAAAAATGCTGAAGTTTATAGCTAAGGATGATAGATGAAAACGCTGAAGTTGATAGCTTAAAATGTTGAAGCTCATAGCTTAAAACGCTGAAGCCGATGGCTAAAAACACTGAAGTTGATAGCTGAAAACGCTGAAGCTGACAGCTGAAAACATTGAAGTTGATAGCTGAAAACGGTGAAGTTGATATCTTAAAACGTTGAAGCTCATAGCTTAAAACGCTGAAGCCGATGGCTAAAAACACTGAAGTTGATAACTGAAAACGCTGAAGCTGATAGCTGAAAACACTGAAGTTGATAGCTGAAAACGCTGAAGATGATAGATGATGAAGCTGATAGCTGAAAACACAGAAGTTTGATAGCTGAAAACGCTGAAGTTGATAGCTGAAAACGCTGAAGCTGACAGCTGAAAACATTGAAGTTGATAGCTGAAAACGGTGAAGTTGATATCTTAAAACGTTGAAGCTCATAGCTTAAAACGCTGAAGCCGATGGCTAAAAACACTGAAGTTGATAGCTGAAAACGCTGAAGCTGGCAGCTGAAAACATTGAAGTTGATAGCTGAAAACGCTGAAGTTGATAGCTAAGAATTATAGCTGAAAATGATGAAGTTGGTAGCTGAAAACGCTGAAGATGATAGATAAAAATGCTGAAGCTGGTAGCTGAAAACACAGAAGTTGATAGCTGAAAACACTGAAGTTGATAGCTAAAAATGGTGAATCTGATAGCTAAAAATGCTGAAGTTGATAGCTGAAAACGCTGAAGTTGATAGCTGAAAATGCTGAAGTTGATAGCTAAGGATGATAGCTTAAAACGCTGAAGTTGATGGCTTAAAACGTTGAAGCTCATAGCTAAAAATGCTGAAGTTGATGGCTAAAAACGCTGAAGCTGATAGTCAGCTAAAATATTTATTTGTTCAATGCCTAATTAGCTTGAAAAACTGAAAAAAGCCAAAGTTATCCAAAATAGTTAGCATGCAGCTGAAATATTAGCTAAACTCCAAATTTCCTAAAAAAAAACTTTCATAAATGCCAAAATGGTCCAAAAGCTAGCAGAATGCCACAATAACTTTCAACTGTACTACACTGACTCCATATAA
This sequence comes from Oryzias melastigma, assembly GCF_002922805.2. Lineage (NCBI taxonomy): Eukaryota > Metazoa > Chordata > Actinopteri > Beloniformes > Adrianichthyidae > Oryzias > Oryzias melastigma. Next base: position 21,434,171 of record NC_050523.1, on the reverse strand, counting down.
TATAAAGTAACGACTAATCGACTGTTAAATTAGTCGTCGACTCTTAATTATCAATGAGTCGTCGATTATTCGATTTATGTATTGTGATTTATTACATGATTTTTTTTACTATCGCGAAATCATCGATATCGTGAGCAATGCATTGTGTATCGTGAGGTATCCAGTGATTCCCATCCCTAATCACAAATATAATCTGCGTTTTTCTTTTGCTCCCGATTCACAACTATTTTAATAAAGAAATACTCAGAAATGCAGTTATAGCCTAACCAATGGGAAAGATGCCACAAAAACAGGGCAGAGCTAAGCAAAAACTTTCACCTCCTCACTTGCCCTCTAATTTTAGAATTAATATTTGTATTAAAATTGACAAATTGATTAAGAAATCATCAAATTGAGCGTTTTCAAGTATTGCAACAATTAACAAAACGAATATTTTTAAATGAAATCTTGAGCCCCTCAATTTACATATTTTGCACATATTTTATGTATTTTTGATCCTTTCAGCTGCCATGACCAACCCATATAAAATGTTTCAGCTCCACCAATACACAAGAACATGTTTAACACCCTAATTTAATGGATCTGGGACTTTAAATGTCCACTGTCACATATGGAGTAACAAAACAGCAGTTTTGGACTCGTTATTTGATTCCCCACTCTACACTCTGCTCCACCAAACAATTGATGCATCTTTTGCGGATTAATTTCTCTATAAATTCATAAGAAAAACTCAAACTATTAATTTTCCCGTAATGTTTTCCTCAAACATGCTAGTGGGCTTTCTTTATTTAAGAAAAAAAGCAAACGGTAATGCTTTACAATGATCTGTAAAGAAAAATATTTGTCTGCTCTTCACACTATTATCTTTTTTGTCTTCCCGCAGAATAAATTTGAATGATCTTATTATTATTTTTATGCTTCTTCACAGTCAAACTTCCCACCTCGGCCTGCCAGCAGCTTTGCTAAATCAATTCCAGTTGCTGCAGAATCACTTTCTGCTAATCAGGTTCTAACATCCACAGCGTGAGCCGAACATTTTGACCCCGCTCTGCTGCTTGACCTGATTGCACAGTCGTCTCGGAAAAATCTGAGGTTTGCAGCTGCAGAGAAAGTGAAATCTGGGACGGCTAAGGTCAACCTAAAAAAGGTGATCATGTGACACATTTCTTCCAAAGAGTCTTGTGTCGGCTCATGGTAAACTAGGACACTTTCGTGCACTCGGATGACTGACAGCTTTGGTTTGTGTGGAGTAAAAAGTACACTCTTTGGCTGACTTTGTGCCATGCTCGCTCTTTTTTTTTCTGTGTGTGATCAGGTTTGAAAAGCCAGTGTCATGACTGGAGCTGAGACCGAGGATGATATCCCGCTAGCCGAAAGAAAGACCGTCACCGATTTCTGCTATCTACTGGACAAATCCAAGCAACTCTTCAATGGGCTGAGGTCAGTTTGAACCCGTGAATTCACCCGCAGCAGCTTGACATTCAGGAAGGAGCGTCCAAAAAGTTGTCTTCAAAATGTTTATTTGAAATAAAAGTGATTTGAATCAAAGCAGGAAAAACTTGAAGCTTTCCACAAAGAACAACAAGCTAGTATGGCGAACGAGTGATCGGATTACACCAAATTCTTAAGAGAAATAAATGTTTTTAGTAATCTTTTTCTGTTTTCTTCATTCATTTTCTCCCAAATGTTCAATCTCATCATGTAAACTTCTCTTTTACTTTAGTTTCATTAGTTTAGCTTAAACTTTCTCTGTTCTTTTACAAATTTTTCTTTTGCCTCATTGACTATTAAAGGTAAATAGATTTAAAAAGTATATTTTTCTTTGTCAATTATTTAAAAAAAGTGGAACATCTTCCTAAATTTCCTGTTTTTTTGTAGCTGAGGCAACTTTTTCTACCACACATATAATAAAATCCTTAAAAATCTATGCTGTTTTTTCAGTTTTGATGATGATGGCCTATACATATTGAAAAACCTTAAATTTAATGTAGCTGGAAATGAAAATATCTAATCAAATAATTAGAAAAATGACTCTTTTTGGGGGTTTTTTCACAAATGTGAAACTTTTGACGACTCTGTTCATTTTATGGACTCATGCTTTTGCATGAATCACTGCATCAGTGCTCTGTGGCGTGGAGGCGTTCAGCTTGTGGCTCTGTGGAAGTGTAATGGAAGCCCAGGTTGCTTTGACAGCTGCCTTCAGGTCATCTTCATTGTTGGATCTCTTATCTTCCTCTTAACAACTGATCATAGATTTTCTATTAGGTTCAGGTCAGGTGGGCCATCAAACACAGAAACCTCATGGTGACTGAATTTGTTTTTGTTACCTTAGAGAGTAGGTTTCTTTATACCTGGAAAATAAAATCAGCATCTTCATAGAGCTTATCAGACCTCTACATTGACTGTGGACTTAAGAAAAAAAACGTCATTCTATTATCCTTCAGTATTTTAATTTTATGTTAGTTAATTTTAAGACAGCAATGTTGGACTCTAAGGGTTTTGTTATTTTAGTTTGGACTTGGTAGTCTTAGTTTGCAGGCTTTGTTTATTTGTTTTCTTTAGGTAGTTTTGGTTAGGGGAGAGCTGCTGACTCCGGTCTACATGTCTGGATCAGCAGTCTCCATGACTTATTTCATGTTTGTTCGAGGAGCCACAATGGAGAGATAAGAGACACATGTGGATCTGGAGCTGCAGGTTGCAGACCCCTGACATAGGTCAATATTAGAGATTGTCCTTACACGTATGAGTGTGAGTGATTGTTCATCTCTGTGTGGCCCTGAGATGGACTCTAAAACCCTCCATGGTGAACTCAACCATAGCTGAGATAGGCTCCAGCAACCTTGTCACCCCAAAAGGGATTAACGAGGTTTGGAATATTTCCAGACCGGAAAACACGGTCCTGTACATTTCACATGTTTCTCTCTCAAACACACCTGACTTAGTCTCAATCATTTTCTCTACACAGAGCTGTCCAAACAGAATCAAAAACTCAACACTGTTGAAGTTTTCAAACTACAGATCTCCTCTGTGGGTTTTTTGGTCATCCAGGCCCCCGTAGAAGGACGTAGACAGAAGCACATGTGTGTCTTGCAGTTCCCTTAAGGCTCGTACGGCCACCTTGTAAATGGAACGTATACCATTGTCGTTTGTGTGGTAAATGTATCGGCAAGTATTTGTCAGGACAATGCAGGTTATACACACTTACAGGAATCAGAAAATTTCATGTGGGCCGTCTGCCCGACCATTTTCACCCACAGATACTCCATACCCACCTGTAAGGGCAGTTATGACTAAGGCTTCAACCAATTTCATTCTGAAAATTACAACATAAAAAACTGCCAAAAAGGATGGAACATTGGCTGTTTTAATCAGAAGAACGTGTATTTTAATATTGAGTAGTGGGTAAAGGCCAAAAAACGTTTAAAATTAACTTCATGTTTCTGAGTGGGCTCCACTGTCTGAGTCGCTGTTGTGGAGAACGCCTCCTCTGGTGTTTTTACAGTGATTTTCACAGGAGCTGAGAGCGAGTGTATACTGCTAACAGACGGCCATATGGAGAAGCAGGAGCTTCCTGCTGAGCTGGCGAGCCTGTCATCTGATGGTCACTAAGCAGCAGAGCCCTCGCAAAATTACAGGGCTTTAGATCAGCGAGAGATTGGGAGAAAGCGATACTTCCTGGTATTCATCTATATGTGGAGGTAATATGCCACAGAAAGCAGATGAAGACGGTCCTCCCTGTCTGTCATTCGCTTCTTGTTTATCACTAAGAACAGACAGCAGAGCGGCGGACACGGAAGAGAAGATTAAGCAGACTTCACGGGTGGATACCTGGGCTTTCATTTGCAGTAAAAAGTGCTGACAGTTGGTACAAGCAGTCCATTTTCCACCTGATCAGTACGGGGCACTTTCAGCCTCTGCCAGGAGCCTGCACAGATTCATTAAGACAGAAACCGAGATGAAAATTCAACCAGTTTGTTTTATTAAATCAAATGATGGTGACAGAGATTTGGATTTTAAAAGCAGGTTTTTGGAATTGTTTTTTGCAAAGCTCTTTCATGATGCGTTAACGAACCCTGATTTACAAACACACTGCAAAAATTGAATCTTAAGAATGTAAATTTCTTATTTTCTGTCTTGCAAAAAAATAAATCTTATCAATAAAGTTTTTCACTAGTGCTGCCACAAACGATTATTTTAATAGTCGAATAATCACCGATTATTTTTTCCGATTAATTGGGTCATGGGCTAACTGGATGTAAAGCCTTAACCATCATAAGCTTTAAGCTAGCTAAAAACTAGATATATAGCATTACCTGTGATAATATTGTGAATGCTGTAAGCTGAATTTGACCACTGAAGATGCTAGTGCTGATAGCTGAAGATGCTGAAATTTATAGCTAAAAACACTAAAGCTGATAACTGAAAACGCTAAAGCTGATAGGCACCTAAAATATTAGCTAAATGCTAAATTAGCTTAGAGCTAAAAACAAACAAAAAAAACATTAGGTCAGCTTAAACGGCTAGCATGTAGCTGAAAAAATAGCTAAACTTCAGAATAGCATAAAAAACTGAAAAATCTAAATTAGCCAAAATAGCTAGCATGTAGCTGAAATATTAGCTAAGCTGCAAGATAGCCTAAAAAAAGAAGAAAAAAAAAACTAAATTGACCAAAAATAGCTAGCATGTAGCTGAACTATTAGCTAAACTCCAGAATAGCCTAAAAATATAATAATAATAATAAAAATCTTAATAAATGCGAGAATAGGCCAAAAGCTAGCATAGTGCCAATATAACTTTCAACTTTACTACACTCTGACTCCATATAATATAAAGTAATGACTAATCGACTTTTAAATTAGTCGTTGACTCTTTTAATAGTCGATTAGTCGACTAATCATGGCAGCCCAATTTTTCACTAGCAAAATTTGCTTAATTTAAGAAAGATGTCCTAGTGACTCCAGTTGTTTTCTTAAAAAATAATAATTATTACCCCTTTTTGTCTTTTATTTTTTGCTTATTCAAACAAATTTTAACTTCTTTCTAGGATGATTTCTTTGCAGTGCAGTTCTGTCTCCTCGGCAAACATTTTTAGTTTTTTTTTTTCTTTTTTTTACTGTGAGGAGGTTTTGAGACTGCAGGTAGTGTCAGACGTTTCCTCCTCCCTGCAAGCTCCCAGTCTGTTCACACGAAGAGAGGCTTTCCGTTCCACTGTGAGAGGAAATTCACTCCAGCCTGCCAAAGATTCACCTGAAAGTCTTTGATCAAAAATCAACTCCACTGAGCCAGTTTTCTACAGTTGGATTTTTCTTATTAGATCTAAAAATAAAGTAATTCATAAACGCTTTATTGTCTTTGTACCATAACAAAAGTGTGTAAGGATTGAGAAAAATAAACTTTTGATCATAATAAATGTCTTATTACAGCAGAAGAGGCCATAAAACTTGATGGTGGGCTTACAAATAGATTTGAAGTACTTAAGACATTCTCAGATGAGCATAAATCCCATAAAAACCCAACTTTTTCTCCGCGTTGGTGGACGAGGGTGAAAAGAACTAGCAGATGGGAGAGTCACCAAGTGTGAAGAAAGTTTCATGGCATTGTTGCCTCCTTCAGCTTTGTCATCTTGTGCTGCGTTCAGTTTGATCCGCTTTCTACACCGCACAAACGTTTCATTTTACTGGTTGTTAACCATTTCAAACTGCAGGAACAGAGCTGTAGAGTGTAACTGGAATACAGATTCAAGATAACGTGTGCATAGTTGCAGCAAAGCAGCCCAGACCATAAACAGACCTCCTCCGTGCTGTTGTCCCTGGCGTCAGCTCTATGTCCCTGAAGCTGATGTGCTCATTTACTTTCAAGAGTTGTGTGTAATTACCTCGATTTATGCGTGCTTGATTCTTGATTTGTAACTCATACAAATATTTTGTGCATGAGTACAAAAATTATGAAATTCAAAAAAATACAAATACAAATGAATCGCTTTTTACACTCACACAAAATCACATTTACGCACAAATCTGATGTGAGACTCTTTTCACGTCTCCAAGATTAGTGTTTAAGTGATGCGTTTAAATGCTGCCAGAATGCTCGGTCATCAGAGTTTTCTTATCAGCCACTTTGAACTTATTGTGAATAATACCTGGTAAAAACTCGATATTTTCTCACTTTCTTAAACAGATATGCTTTGATAATTAATATTAAAGAGTCTAAATATGTGTTTTGAAAACACTCAACACAAGTTTCCGTATTCTTTCGCCGTGGAACTCTTCGGCGAGCTGGCGGCGTGAGGTCCTCCTCGACCCCTACAGAACAGAGAGAGTCGCCCGTTTCTCTTCCTGGGCGTGGAGAAGGAGCTCGCTATCTTCTCCAGCTATAAGGGGAGCCTCTGGTCATACGCAAGATGGCACCAGAATCAATCTCTACCCGGAAGTGTACATTAACAAAACTTTTTGAAACCCTTTCAAAAATTATATTTTAATAACTTTTCAGAACTATCAGCTTTTAAGCTGTTAAATGTAAATCAATTGTGACTGAATAGCAGTTTAGTAAAAAAGATGAGCTTCAAATGGGACAAAGAATGTTAATTGTTTTATTTCTTTCAAGTCAACCTTGTACTCTCTTATGAAATGATTATTTTAATAGTCCACTAATCACAGATTATTTTTTTCTCATTAATCAAGCGCAAACTGGATATAAAACATGCATTTTAACCATCATTAGCTTTAAACTAACTAAAAATAAGGAATGAAGATGATGGTTTATTAAACTTTTGATGAATTAAGCAGCTTCTGTCCTTCATTAGTTTCTGGTATTAAAACAAGATCAAAGTAGAAAAGTTGCATTACCTGTGATCATGCTAGTGTGAATGCATTTTGCTAAAAGTAGTCCCTATAGATGCTGAAGTTTTTGCTGAAAATGGTGACCCAATTTACTTTAACTGCTTTAAAGTAAATACAAAAGCTATTTCCAAAATGTTCCATTTGCTAAAAGACTGGAAATTTAGTTTAAGAAGTATGAAGAACCGCTGATGTTTACCTAAATTTCTAAAAAATTCATAGTAAAATTGCTTAAAAATCCCTAATACACGCCAATTTTGCAAAAAATATTTACTGTGTTGCTTGAATTGGAGCTAAACCCTTAATTTGCCCAAAAAACCTTAGTAATGTCCAATTGGCCAAAAAAGCTAGCTCGTTGCTTAAATACTAGCTAAACTCCAAAATAGCTTCAAATTAATCAAAAACGTTAGCATGTTGCTAAAATAGAAGATAAACTCCAAATTAACCTAAAAAACCAAGTAGATAACAAATTAGCCAAATACGTTAGCATGTTGCTAAAATATTAGCGAAACTCAAATTTTTTTGAAAATTACTATAAATATTAAAATATAGCTCGTGAATATATGCAAAGGTTTGTTGCTAATCTACTTTCTCTAAAGTAAATTTCTAAAATTATGAAATTTGAAGACTCTCATTCATTTCCTATGGGGCATATTTCGTTCAATATTTCAAAAAGGTTATGAATACCAAAAATACAAGCAGTAATGTCCTGAACGAGCTGAACATTTTGATACCAAGATGGGTAAAAGTGTGATTGAGTTTTTACGAGCTGAAAAACGTACGAAAGAAGCAGGAGAATCACTATAGTTATGATATGTGCAGCTGTGGTCGCAGGCTGATGGAGAGTTTCATCTTTACCATAACTATCTCTGATTTTCCTTCCAATCTCTTTACTCTCATCCTTCAAACAATTAGTGAAAAAGAGAATTCTCTCAAAAATATTCTTTTTTTTTAGGTTGATATGCTAAAAATTCCATTTTGATGCATCTACTAATAATTCTGCGTGGTCGACTGAGTTTGTGTTAGTCATCCCGCCCATAACTGAGTCACTCACAGCTGGACTTCATCCTCACCTCAAAGCAGCTAGAACATGAGAATTAACATTCCCTCTGCATGTAATATCTCCAAAGTCTTGCTTTAGTTTAAATCATCAACATTCATGCATTTGAATCCAAAGAATCCTGGAAAACCGTCCCTCTTGTCCGTGTTTCCTGTGGCTGTTAATCAGATTCTTTGAACAGCTTTAGTGAAGGAACTAAAATACAAATAAATTCACATTTTGACTCTTGAATTAGAGATAAATGTTAAACAAACGAGTTTATTAGGGAGATCCTATTACATCAGATGTAATTGCTTATGTGTATATTATATGTTCAGGAATAAATGTTTTTAGTTCAGATTGATGTTTTGAAAGAAAGCTGAGTGATTTTTCAGATCATGCTCTGAGATAATCTGTTTTTTCCTTTTCTTATGTGAAGTAAACTCAAATGTGTAAAATTCATGAGTTAATATTGCATTTTGTAAGTAAAGATTGATTATATTTAATGTTCTTTGAAAACCAGGTTCTAGTATTTACACCCGATAAAGATCAATTAAAAAAATTAACAAGTTTTGTACATTAATTTAAAGTTTGCGCAGTTTTTTGTTAAAACGTTTGTCTTGACAATGACAGAATTTGATTTCAGTGCTTTCTGAAACAGTTTTTTTTAAGTGCCTTTTTCTTTCCTCGGCTGCTCTTGTCTCACAGGGACCTCCCTCAGTATGGACACAAGCAGTGGCAGTCCTACTTTGGAAGGACCTTCGACGTCTACACAAAGCTGTGGAAGTTCCAGCAGCAACACAGGTTGTTACCATGTCATACAGTTTGAACAACACCAAAAAATAGGATTTACACTCAGTGGACACATTATTAGGTACACCCAGTAGTACCGGGTTGGACCCACTTTTGCCTTCAGAACTGTCTTCAAACATTCCTCAGAGAGTTTGGTCCATATTGACATGACCGCATCACACAGTTACTGCAGATTTATCGGCTGAACATCCATGGTGCCAAAGGTTCCACCACTTTCCAAAGGTTCTTTTGGGTTCTGGTGACTGTGGAGGTCATTAGGCTCTAGTGAACTCATTGTCATGTTCAAGAAACCAGCCTGTAGATCACGTGTCAAAGTCAAGGCCCGGGGGCCGGATCCGGCCCTCCGGATGATTCTATCCGGCCCTCAAGAATTTTTTTTTTTCATTGTTATTAATGGTTGTCTTGATGTCCGATGTTATCTATTTTTTATTTCTAACTTGTATAATTTTGGCAAAATATAATTTTATGGAGAGTAAAATCTTGAAAGTTATTTATGGTTTAAGTTGATTTATTCTGGAATAAAATTCCTGCATTTTTATTAATCATAATTATGTTAAAAAGTTATAGTTTTAAAGTTTTAAAAAAAATGGCATGCTGCTAGCTTTTTTGAATATTTTGGCATTTACTAAGATTTTTTTAGGCTGTTTTTGAGTTTAGCTGATATTTCAGCTACATGCTAGCTGTTTTGCTAATTTAGGCTTTTAAATAAAGTGTTTTTAGACTACTTTGAAGTTATCTATTCTTTGAGCTACATGCTAGCTGTTTTGGCTAATTTAGGCTTTTTCTCAGTTTTTTAGGCTAACTTGAAGTTTAGCTATTTTTCAGCTACATGCTAGCTGTTTTGCTAATTTAGGCTTTTAAATAAAGTTTTTTTCGGCTACTTGAAGTTAGCTATTCTTTGAGCTAAATGCTAGCTGTTTTGCTAATTTAGGCTTTTAAATAAAGTTTTTTTAGGCTACTTTGAAGTTAGCTATTCTTTGAGCTACATGCTAGCTGTTTTGCTATTTTAGGTTTTTAAATAAAGTTTTTTTAGGCTACTTTGAAGTTAGCTATTCTTTGAGCTACATGCTAGCTGTTTTGCTATTTTAGGCTTTTAAATAAAGTTTTTTTAGGCTACTTTGAAGTTAGCTATTCTTTGAGCTACATGCTAGCTGTTTTGGGCTAATTAAGACTTTTTTAGGTTGTTTTTGAGTTTAGCTATTTTTTCAGCTGCATGCTAGCTGTTTTTGTTGTTTTTTAGGCTATGTTAGCATTTAGCTAATATTTTATCCGGCTATCAGTTTCAGCTACCAGCACTAGCATCTTCAGCGGCACTAGCATTATCGCAGCTAATGCTATCTATTTAGTTCATAATATGTTAAAAGGTTATGGTTTTAAAGTTTTAGACCGTTCATTAAATGTTTATCTTGTTCAGCCTGCGACCTAAGGTGTTTTTTGGATTTTGGGCCCTTGTGTGATTGAGTTTGACCTGTAGTCTCTGAAATACTTAACTAGTCTGTCTGACACCAACAACTATCCCACATTCAGAGTCACTTCAGTCATGTTTCTTCCTTATTCTGATGCTGAGTTTGAACAGCTGCAGATCATCTTAACCATGTCTACATGTTTCTGCCATGTGATTGGCTGCTTAGAAATGTACATTAGTTACAATAATTTACATGAATTAATCGGCTGGTGAGTGTATCTTAATCACGTAGATTTCTAGACTGGGATGTGATTCATGTCAGAAAACTTGAAACCATGTTTCAATAATTTGACCTTTTAAACCGTTTTTATTTAACTGCTCTGGTTGCTGCAGTGCAGGGAAAGGAATCTAAACTGTCAAATGATAATAAAAATGTCTGACTCATTCAGTCAGAGACATTTGCTCAGAAAAGATGCAAAAATAGAAGTGCTGCAAGTTAAACAAGCAGCAGAGCTTAGTTTTTATTCAGCTGATGACTTACAGGTTTTTCACTTCCATACGTCTCAGTCTGAAAAAAAACCATTTAGTTTCATTTCTAACATGCAGAAGAAATCATTTAAATGTTGCAGTTTTGATCATGTCATGAATTATTAGATTGTTTTGAGGATCTGATCTTTAGCAGGAGGGTTCTGGGTCTCAGTTTTTGGAGTCCAGTCTACTGATCAGGGTTAGGGGGTTAACCAGGGGGAAAAATTATCTTTAAAAATGAGATTTTCAGAGATTTTTCAGCCTAAAGTAGCTAAAAGAAACTCACAATTCTGGGTCACAAGGCTCATATTACCTATAAACCCCATCTAAAGGGCAATTTTTACATTATTTACAAATGTCTCTACATAAAATGAATCAGAGGAAAACTTTCACCACCATCAGGAGAGGAGCTGAGCAGCTTTTTTTCTGTAAATCTCTTAAAACTAAATTAGCTTTTATTCTGAAAGTGCAACTGTGACATAAAAAAACATTTTATTTTAATATATATATACAAAAGAGCAGGATTAAAAAAATCATCTTTAAAGTTATTCCTCAAACTGTCTGAATCGATTTCTATAGTTTTTCTTTAACAAATATGCAGATTTTTATGTTTTTTTTTTAATGTCAAATCACATAAAACTTCCATGTAAATACTGATGCTCCAAGAAGTGAGTGAATGTTTTTCACTGTGTGAGACACTTTATCTAAAATCTGTTTGAAATTAGACAAAACTGTTACATCTATAAGGAAAAAAAATAGGATGACACATTAAGGCCTCAGTGATTTCACTGCAAAAAATGTTGCTTTAAATACAGAAAAACTATAGAAAACACAACGATTGATAAAAATAACCTTAACTTTAGTTTATCCCTGAACTTGGAAGATTTTTTTGTCCAACAGAAAAACATGAAAAGACCAAAAATCAGATTCCTTTGGAGACAGTCTTATACTGAAGTGAGCTGAGAGTCAAAAACATTATGTTGATTAATTATTACTTCATGATTTAAATTGAAACTTGAATTTATGTTGTTTTCTATACAAGTTGTTTCAAAACTGCAGATGTGAACTGGGTAACTTTAATGAACAAAATGACAAATATTTTTGTTAAAAATGACATAAAAAACTCTATTTAGGCCCCAAAAATTAGCAATTGCTTTAAAAGAAAATTGATTATTAGGTCATTTATCTAGTACATGGGTCTGCAACCTGTGACTTTATGTTGGCTCTTTAGCTTTAATAAACAATGCTAACAATTAAATAAAGTTATTTAGGTTTTGTCATTTCTGCTTAGATTTTTATCATGTCAAACTACCAACCAAAACAAGTTTGATTTACTTTCAGAAAATCTGTAGAAATGTTCTTTAAATGTGTGTTTTTAATTTACAATTAGTCAAAAAAAGTCTCCAAACGTTGTTTTATTTTGGTAAATTACAACAAATTGGTTAAACTTTTGAACAAATTCCTTCAGGAATCTAAAGAACTGTCTCTGAAGAACTTTAACACATCAAAAACACAAATAAACCGAAGAAAAATAGAAATGTAAACGTAAAAAGCTAAAATCTTTTGTTATGTTTAAAAAGTTACAACAAATTTTTACATTTTTGTTCATTTCAATTCTTAAAATTTAATAAAAGATTAATTTAAAATAAAGAAAACAGCAATAAAACACCAGTAAGTCCAGTTTACTCAGATGCTGTCTGATTCATCATACCTGACTCTATCTTCCTCTAACATGGAAGTCTAAACTCCATTAAAACACTAAGTCCTCTCTTAGGATCATTCTGCTGAATGACCAGGCTGAAACTTTAAACCACGTTAGCTGATTTTACTTAGAACACATTAAAATGTTAATTTTTGTGGCAACATTTGTTTGGTTATGTCTGTTGAATTTGAGGCTTGTAGAGTCTGGAACATGCTTACCCTCGTGTCCTTCTTTTCTTTTTGACAGGCAGGTCCTGGATAACAGGTACGGCTTGAAGAGATGGCAGATCGGAGAAGTCGCGTCCAAAATTGGACAGCTGTACTACCATTACTAGTAAGTCGAGATGTCCTGCTCTAGTGATTCCAGTGGGACTGATTTGAAAGCAGATATTAGACCCTTTAATGGACTGTTCACCTTTTCCCTGATGACAGTTGCATCAGAATCTGGCATTAATTCATCCATCGACCAATAAAATACTGCAAAAAAATGAATCTTAAGAAAGGAAAAGGACTCTAGTTTTACGAAAAAATGTCTTATTTTCTGTCTTATAAGAAAATTAATCATTTTTTATTAGCCAAATAATCTTAGTTAGAGAAAATATCCTTAGTGAGAAGAATGTTTTTCTTAAAGTAATCATTGTTGCCTGATAAAAAATATATATATCTGCCAATTGGGTAAGAATTTAGACTTAAGGAGCTTGATTTTACAGTAAATGAAGGAAGGTTTGGCTCTGTAGTCGCATGTTGCTCTTTTATTGCTCCATTGACGCTCTTCAGCTTTGAAGAGAAATGCTAACAAATTGAGTAATTAATAGGTTTTATTTTTTGTTATTTTGTTTTAGGTAATTAAGTCACTTATGTTTAGATTTTACGTGTCTAACTGCTGTTCAGAGACAATTAAATAAAATTTACATGCGCAAATTTTTTTTTGACTATTTTGGCATTTATTAAGATTTTTAGGCTATTTTGGAGTTTAGCTAATATTTCAGCTACATCCTAGCTGTTTTGGATAATTTAAGTTTTTTGTTTGTAGTTTTTTAGGGTAATTTGGCATTTAGCTCATATTTTAGCCGGCTATCAGCCTCAGCGTTTTCAGTTATCAGCTTCAGCATTTTTAGCTATCACTTTCAGGATCTTCAGCTGTCAAAAGTGAAATCAGTTAAAATTCTTTATAAAGTAAAATATAAGTCTGCTATAATTCACTTATTTTAACTATTTAAAAACCAAATTTGTTTTTTGAAAATGGTCTCAAGCATAAAGTGTATTTTTCCAAACCAGTGATGGAGCTTTGTGGCTCTCACTGGATCAAATGGCTCTTTTAGTGTTTTTTAGTCTCATCCTATCCTTCTTTCTTTATGTTTCACTTCAACTGAACTCTTCATCATCTCTAAAAGTGGCCTGGAAAGAAATAACTCTCCCGGCTGTCTAAAGTTCTTCAAACTGCTACTCACTCATCAGTCATTTTAGTTCCTTGAATATTTTCTACATTCGAGTTTTTAGAGAAAGTATCATGACGGCAAACGGTTTCCTTCACTGCCACAACGATGATGAGAACGCTTCTGTCATCCTGACAGTCTTCGCACCTCAGAGACCAGTTACCTGAATGAGGCGTTTTCCTTCTACTCCGCCATCCGCCAGCGCTCCTACTACTTCCAGGTCAACAAGGAGGACAGGTGAGTCCACAGCAGGCGTCACTTAAACTCAAGGGAATGTGTAATTGTAAGGCGTTCATGTTGACTCTATGCTGTCAGCGTTAGAGTTACAGGCTTTTGTTTGTTTATTTTTGCTCTTTTTTTTGAGCAGGCCTGAGCTGGTGGTGAAGAAACTTCGATATTACGCGCGCTACATCGTTGTGTGCTTACTGCTTAACAAGATGGACTTGGTCAAAGTGTTGGTGAAGGTATGGAACAAACTTATGTCGTTTTCTAGGACATAGTTTCTGCAGAATGGCAGGAATTCATTAGAAATTCACCTCTGATTTGTGGACTGCTGATGCAAAGCAACCCCGCCCCTCTCTTCCCCTCCCCATTGCAGAGCAGAGAAGGAAGCTTGTGGCCCTCCCAGCATATTTTTTAAGTCACAAATCTTTTTCTTCTGCTCCTGATTTACAAAAATTTGAATAAAGAAATACTCAGAAATGCAAATTTAAGCTTAATGTTCTTAATAAATGTCCTCCATAATCAGAACATTATGCAGCTGCAACCATTCTGTTATATTTTACTGACCTTTTTGAGATAATCTGGCAAATTTTGAGACATTTTTACAATTATTTTATCCTTATTTGACCCTAAGAGAGTTTCTTCCGTCATAAATGAGAACACGTCTCTTCAGACTTTCTCTCAATAGGCTAAGACTGTTTTTTAATAGCTATTACAATTTATAGCATAAAATTTTGCATTTTTTTCCCCTAAATTTTGTTTTTTTTTAATTCGACTCATTGCCTTGATAGCCATAAAAACTTATACAGAATTTGCTTATGTTTATATTCATTCATAATTTCTTTTTTAAATTTGACATGAAATTCTAAATTACACCAAAGCCTTAGTCAGTGGAAGCGATTCTTAAATCCATAAATATGAATTAGAAAGGTTGTATTATCTGCGATGATGCTAGTGTGAATGCTTTTTGCTGAATGTGGTCGAAAATGGTGAAGAAATTTACCATAAAGAAGGAATTTACTGAAAATGCTAAAACTATAGAGCTAAAGCTTTTTCAAAATGCCAAAGGACTGTTGCAGAAAGTTGCAGAAAGTGCAAAAAGAATTTAAAGAATTTCTTGTAAAATTGCATAAATTGTGTAAAATTTTAAAATGCAAAAAAGGTATGAATACCAAAAGTACAAGCAGGAATGCTGAACATTTCTATGCCAGTAATACATAAGTTTCAAAGGTGCACAAAGAATGAGAAGAATTTCTTGAAAAATCCCAAAAATTGGGGGAAATTCCAAAAATCGTAATATGTATGAATATGGAAAGTGAATGTCCTGAATGTGCTGAACGTTTTGATACCAAATATTGCTTAGGTTTAAAAGTGCACAAAGAATTTATCAATTCTTTGAGGCTAAAAAAATCGCATCATTTGCGTAAAATTTTAAAAATGACAAAACATATAACATATGAATACCAAAAGTTCAACTTACTGAGTGTTTTGATAACAAGATTGTAAGAAGTTTTAAAAGTCCTTGAAAGACTTGAAGAATTCCCCATTCTTTATCAATGAGGCTAAAAACTGCATAAATTGCGTAAAATCTTAAAAAACGTAAAATATGCCAATACCGAAATTACAAGCAGTAATGTCCTGAACACAAGTTAACACACACAATGAACTTGTAGCTCCTAAAAGTTGGTTTACTGTTTTCCTGCAGGAGTTATCTGAGGAAATCGAGGATTACACTCAGCGATTCAACACAGAGGACCAGCTGGAGTGGAACCTGGTGCTGCAGGAGGTGGCAGCGTTCATAGAGGTAACCCGGCCCCGCAGAGACGCCGCCGCAGGAGGCTGAGGACCCAGAACCGCTCCTCACCGCTGCTTTGTGTGAAACAGGCGGATCCCACTGTGGTTCTGAACGACAACAACTCAGTGGTCGTCATCAGCCACCGGCTGCAGGAGGAGAGCGCTCCCCCACTGGAGCAAGGCATGGTTGTTGGTCAGCTGGTCCTCGCAGACGCGCTGATCATCGGGAACTGTAACAACCAGGTTGGTACCCTCTACTCCTGTTTGCAGTTATTTAAGGTTTAAGTTGATTTATTCTGGAGTCATATTCGTCCCTGTTTATTATTCAGAATTATGTTAAAGAGTTACGGCTTTAAAATGTTAAAAATTGGCATTATGCTAGCTTTATGGACTATTTTGGCATTTACTAAGATTTTTAGGCTATTTTGGAGTTAAGCTAATATTTCAGCTACATGCTAGCTGTTTCTGCTAATTTAGGTTTTTTAGGCTGTTTTGGAGTTTAGCTAATATTTCAGCTACATAGCTGTTTTACTAATTTACATTTTTTTCAGTTTTTTTAGGATATTTTGAAGTTTATCTATTTTTTTCAGCTACATGCTAGCTGTTTTGGCTAATTTAATTTTTTTTTTTATTTTTAGAATATTTTGAAGTCTATCTTTTTTTCAGCTACATGCTAGCTGTTTTGGCTAATTTAGTTTTTTTTAGGCTGTTTTGGAGTTTAGCTACTATTTCAGCTACATAGCTGTTTTACTAATTTACACTTTTTTCATGTTTTTTTTAGGATATTTTGAAGTTTATCTATTTTTTTTTTCAGCTACATGCTAGTTGTTTTGGCTAATTTAATTTTTTTTTCTATTTTTAGAATATTTTGAAGTTTATCTTTTTTCAGCTACACGCTAACTGTTTTGGCTAATTTAGGCTTTTTTCTGTTTGTTTTTTGTTTTTGTTTAGGTTTTTAGGCTGTTTTGGAGTTTAGCTAATATTTCAGCTACATGCTAACTGCTTTGGCTAACCAAAGTTTTTTTATTTTAGTTTTTTTGGGCTAATTTGGCTAATACTTTAGCTGGCTGTCCCTCTGATGGGATAAGTTAGAACTTTATCCATTCTTCTTGGTATCAGTGAAAAAAAGAATTTCATCCTAATTGATGTCACGTGTGCCAAATGTTTTTAAAAAAAGGGCAAATATACAGGAAAACTTTTAAAATATTGGCAGGGGGTTGCAGCAGCTGCAGTCCTACTTATTTGAGGAGCGTTTGGAGATTTATGCCTTGTTTCCACTGAGTGGTCCGTTTCCATTACAAAATGGACCTGTTAACCAGGACTGACTGGTCCCCCGTTGGTCGCAGGTCCATAGAGAATGGAATGGACACATGAGGGCGGAGCTTCTGTCGTCACACGATGTAACCCATTAATTGTCGGAAAGGTTTTACGACAACAGCAAGCGTCCGATCAGCGCTTTTCCCGATCCAAACCCAAAGTTTTGTCCTCTTTTCAGCTGTATTCTTCTTTAACCGCCACAATCTTTTGCAAAGAATAATACATTATTTACATACGGTGGAGTCCAGATGGACAGAACTAGCTTTCTTTCCCAGTTTATTCAGTCTGTTCTCTGTCGGGGATGCATTTTGTCATCTTTTGTTCCTCAGTCAGCAGGAAAGTTTTGATGTTTTCTTTCCGATTCCAGAAAGAATCTGAAAGATTTTTCCAGAAAAAAATTATTTTTGTCTGGAAAACATTTGGGATGTGTCAAAACAAAAGCATAAATTGTAGTAATTTATCTAAAAAAAAAAAAAAAAAAAAAATGGTAATATCAGAGATAACATGGGTGAGTCCAGTAAAAACTACCAGGGGGGACAAGTGTTGCAAAGCAATAATCATAAACACAGTATTATAACTGTATTTTTTACTTTAGGGATCGTTTTTTGAGAATATCTAACAAAATAGCAAAAGAAGAAAAAAAAAACATGTAAGTTATGATAGGTTTCCCTCCAGAAATCAGTTTTGTTGTTGTAACAGTTTTCGATCTTATCTTCTTCTGGTTTGGAGACCATAACATAACACTACAACATTTTGATTATCAGCTATAAATTGTGTTTTTGTGTGATTCTCAAATGAACTAGCAATTTCTCTCTTCCACTAACAACTCATTTCAATGTTGAACAGTTAAAGCTCAGCCTTTATTTACTTTTATCATAATATTTGTGCTCATAAACTCACTAAACTTGCATTTATTTTTATTCAAAGCTTGGTGATAAACACACACGATTGTATATAAATGTAACCGTACATTCTCCTTAATAATTGTTAGGATGCTCCATCTCAGTGTGTTTTCCTTGCTGCTGGTGTAGCGCCCTCTCCTGTTGCTGTCTCAAACTGCAGATATTTTCCTTCATAGGAGCTCTTCACTATCTATGAAAGCTCTCATGGGGTCAAACACCAGCTTAAATCCTCTGCAGGATCCTAGTTGAAGGCTGACATGAAGATGACAGCAGTTTGTCTTCCGTCTGTCTGTCTGTAGGTGAAGTTCAGTGAGCTGACCATCGATATGTTCCGCATGCTTCAAGCTCTGGAGAGGGAACCCGTCAACTTGGCTACACAGACCTCTAAACAGGGAACGCTGGTGAGTGTCGGATCCAGACTGTCTGTGAACAGGATCTTCACTGGTGTGACATGACAGAACTCTTTACCCCTAAGTCCATCCACACCTATATGACAATGCAAAGTAAAAATTAAAGTCACGGATTCCCTAAGATAGTAACATTTTTTAAGTAAATTTACTGCAAATTTTGAGTTTCTGTGGTTTAAAAATGTTAAAAACTGCAATTAAAACAAACATTAAGTTGAAATTCAAGAAACTATGAATTATTTTTTAATTCAGATTTGACAGTAAGTAAATTCTGCAAAAATAATGGATATTGGAAACGATCGGTTCTATAACATCAGAACAAATAATAATGCTTTAGATAAAAACACGATGGGATCATATGAGAAAAGTCACTGGTTAACATTTTATGTTGAAAGGACAATCGTGATTTCACTATAGCTGTTGGGCTTAATGTCTTTTTAAAATTTCTTGACCATTTTTTTTTTTTCTTTTTAGAAAAAAGGTGTTCATTCGACAGGAATGCACACATTGTGTTTCATTGTGTTTTTTGTTAAAACCTTCTACAGAAAACCTTTTAATTTGAAAAGATGACTAGAGAGGCTTGAACTGCAAATGTGTGAAAACAAATAAGACTGTTTTATAATTTTGTTGTTTCAACTGAAACTAAAAACAAAAAGTAACTGCAGCAGTCTGAAGTTTGAACTGAAAGCTGAAATTTAGGTTTGTAAGAGCGACAGCAGAGAAAAGTTAAAAAAAATGTATTTTTACACATCAAGAAAACAGGGGAACATGTAATAAAAAACACAACATTTAAAGTAAACGTAAAACTGGCACTAAGGTGATTTTTTTTAACCTCGAAGGTCACTCCTGATTCGTAACTTTTTGTTTGTTAATTTGGTCAAAGCAAAAATTGTCACGTGAAAAAAATACAGTTGTGTTTTTAATTTTATATTCATATATCTTTCATCTTTTCTTCCTTTACAGGAACCTAATGAGAAGCCAGCCAAAAGGGAAAATCCACACAAATATCTGCTTTATAAACCAACTTTTAGCCAGCTGTTTACTTTTCTGTCTGCCTCTTTTAAGGTCAGTATTACCAAATCATTTAAGTATTCTGAAAAACAACACTGTTGGAAAATGAAGGACATTTGCAGCTGTGAATTTGTCATCTTCTTCCAGTTCTGTTTTCCTGTGTGCTTTAGCCCTTTACTACTAACAGGCAGTAATATATTGTTTATGGTTTTCTTTTGTTTGGGTAAAAGTGTCCAGAAAATCATTGTTTGTTTTTAAATCATTGACTGTATATGAGAACTGGGCGAGGTAAGTGTGACATCACCCACAGAAAATGGTTTGCTTCCTGTTTCAACCAAATAAAGTCAAATCAGTTGCGAAACGGGTATCACCATGTTGGAGCCAGACGTCGTCAAAAATAAGTGATTGGTCTAAAACAACGTTTCTATGGTAACCACTCTCACCAATCAGGAGTTGGCTTGTTGGGAGGTACCACTTAAAATGGGACTTTGTGGAACATTACAACGTCAGACTTGGGGGCCAATATAATGTCTGAGTAACAACTGTTTATTTCTCTGTAGAAGTCTGTGGGGTTTTAGCATCTTCAGGTACTTCCTGTTTGGAGCACCAGAGGAGAAGAGTCACTCAGTCCAGTTCTCATATACTGTCAATGTTGTAAATATTTATATATGCACATTATATACTCTATAGTGTGTATTTGTGTTAAACTACAGAAGAACAAAACATGTCTTTTGGATGGAAGATCCATTCTGACAGTAATGTCATGTTTTCCATAATTATCCATTTCTGTGACCAGAGTTCAAATTATTATTTTAAATTAGTGTTGTTTTAAAATTTCCTGCAGCCCTTATGGTTGAAGTAGAATTCAACTTGTATTTTTTTCAGGAGCTGCCTGCCAACAGTGTTCTGCTCATCTACCTATCAGCCACTGGAGTTTTTCCGACAGGTCATTCAGACTATGAAGGTAAATCTTCAGCTGCATTATGAAATGCATCAAAATAGTAATAATAGTCTTAATCACAGATGTCTTGAGAGTTTATTTTTGTACTATTACCAGCTTGTTGTATTGTTTTTATGTCCTGCCTCAACCTTTGCCTGAATTTTCAAAATAATTCTGCTTTAGTTCTGCGCATTTTAGGGGAAATTTATAAAAACCTCACCAAAATGTGTACAACACCAAGCATCTGGAGAAATGAATTTTCACCTCCTATCACCACCACCCACCCCTAAAAATAATGCCATCACAGCTGCCAAAAAAAAGAACTTTTTGGGGCTCAAAAAACAAATTTAACAAATAACAAGGATTTCCAACGAAATATATAAAATTATTATAGGATTTGATGGCTTGGACATTTAATGGCGAAGTGTAAAATTTTCCTTTTTTCGCACAATATGGGCGAAGAAAATTTTTGTTCAAACATTTTGTTGACCTTTAACCTCGGGCATTCGCTTTACATCATGGATTAAAAAAAAAAAATCACCTTTAATACCAGCTACAAATTAAGGAATTTGATCTATCTCCTCCCAACTCATTGAGCATCATTAGGAAGCTACTGGGGAAAAAATGTTGGCTTCAGAGTTTGTAAATTTTGAATAAAATTTCAGAAGTGGTCTTCCACTGTTGCTGGCACATTTTTCCTGAAACGATGTGAAAGTTTATTACATGAATTGTTGGCTCAAGCTGAGCATGGTTAACAGAAAACTTCTGTTGCTATGGAAAAAAAAAAAAAAACTTTTGCCATAACTTCTAAAAGTTATAGACTTGTTCATCACCTCCAGACAACCAAAAATTAAAATGGTTGCTATGGAGAAAAAAAAAAAAAAAGCTTCCATTTTGAAGAAAACTTTTAAAGTTGAAGAAAACTGACCAGGCTGGGAGGGACATAGGGGGGAGATTGAGGGGCGAGTATCAGCCAGTCAACCAGAAGGGGGCGGGTCATACATTTTCTGACAGTAATTATTACAGTTCTCACTTATCAGAGTCAGTGAACGCACCGGGACAGAAATTCCCCCTGTCATCCATTTTGATTGGTTCTCGTGTTAGCCCCGCCCCAACGCGCCAAAGGAGGGCCAAAAGTTTTGTAACTGAAACTTTCAGATTCGTAAACGAAAAAAAAAAGTTTTGAAACTGAAAAAAAGATTTGAAACTGAAAAAAAAGTTTTGAAACTGAAAAAAAGATTTGAAAATGAAAAAAAAGTTTTGAAATTGAAATTTTGAGTTTTGAGACCTATTTTTTTCGGCCAAACATTAATATTTTTTTCAAAATATATTTTTTTGGTTTCAAATAATATTGTCCCCGATTTAGCTCCATATGAATCCTGCAAACCAACCTTTTCTGCAGTCTCCTCAGAACACACCGTCTGCTCACACAAGTCTTTTCTTTCCAGTGGGGGGTTATGACTTTGGGGGGGTTCTCACAAACACCAACAGAGACGTAGTGAACGGTGAGACGGTGCAGAAGAGGATACAGGCCCAGAAAGAAATGCACTGGTGAGTCCGAGCTTTCTGAAGCAGCAAACATTTTCAAGTTGTTGACTAAGACAGAAATATTTTAGGAGGGGGCTTTTCTCTGACTCAGACACAGATTATGTTTACGATCTTTCAGCCTTCATCCAGGAGATTTATTCCCTTTTACTCGGAAACCACTTTTTATCATCGTGGACTCTTCCAACAGTGCAGCCTATAAGGTAGGTGAGCAGGTGAGGGGTTGATTCTGTAAGGGAGGGGGGCGCACTGCAATGTCTGACTCTACGATGGTGCATATTGTGTCCCATCTGTGTAGATTTATGAGTAATATCTTGTTTTGAATTCCAGAATTTCACCAATCTGTTTGGCCAGCCTCTGGTGTGCCTGCTGTCTCCTACCATGTATCCTAAGACTGTACAAGGTGTGTGTCACCATGTCGTGTGTCTTTCTCCTCCAGTAGGAAACTTAAAAAAAATACTCTTTACCGGACCGCTCATAATGTAATGAGGCTAAAGTCTCCTTGGGCAAGACACTGAACCCCACATTGTTCCTGGTGGGTTCAGCAGCGGAGCCACCGTCAGTGTGTGAATGTGTGTTTAATGGGTGAATGGGTCTTTGACTGTAAAGCACTGGGCCTTTTAAGAAGACAGTAAATCATTCACCATTTACCTGTTCACGTTAACTCTTTAACTACCCAAAAAACAAAACAAAACAAAAAAAAAATTGCGAAAAAAAAGTATTTTTTTCTGTTGCTTATTGACGGAGCCCCTAAAGAAACATTGAATTAAAGAAAATTCTAAAAATACATACATAGGGTCTATATAAAAAAATGAAGTAAAAAAATGTTTGGCTAGGAACTAGTGCACATCAGTTACTATCTGGTGCACACTCTTTACTATCCAGAATTGTAATTTTTTTTTTTACTTCAAATTTTTTTTTATCTTGGTTAATGACCACATATATTTACTGGAAAAAAATGTTTTTCTAAAAATTTAAGTTAAGAAAAAAAAATCTAAAAAATACTTACTGGTGCGCACCAGTTACTATCTGCTGCGCGTCAGTCAGTAACTAGATTTTTTAGATTTTTTTTTTTACTTCAATTTTTAAGATAAAATATGTTTTTCTTTAAATTTTTTTTTTTTTTTTTTTTAGCTTCAGGTTTTTTTTCTTTAATGCCCCTTTAGAGGCTCCATACCTTGGGGAGTAATACACACATACGATCATTTTAAAAACCTGTTTTCTAAATGTTACCGACCATTTGTTAGAACAGGAAGTTAAAGGGTTAACAAAGCGCCCTGATGACTGTTGCTGATGAATCCTGTCCTGATGTTTCTCTGCTGTCTCCCTGTGACCCTTCAGATCAGTCCCAGCGAGGGAGTCTCTTCACGCTGTTCCTCTACAGTCCGCTCCTGGCTTTCTCCTCTGTGTGCGGCCTCAGCAGCATCCAGCGAGGGATCTGGGAGAGGGCTCAAGAGTTTTTACGCAAAGTCTTCCGTGACATTGGGCAGATGATAACTCGCTCACGGACCATAGGTACTTCGCTCAAGAACGCCATTCTTTCTGAGCAACTCATGCTACATGAAAATACTTGATAAAAAGTTAGCAAAACATTGGTGGGTGTTATCAAGTTTGAATTTTAATATAAAAATCGAAACTCAGTTTTATCCACTTTCTCTTTGGCAAAGAGTCCGAGAACTTCTTGTCATTAAAAAAGGAAATGAACCAGTTTAGAACTTAGGATTTACTTTTATACCATCAGAGGAGGTGTTTGGATCAAGTGTAAACAGCATTTCAGTCACCAAACTCCCAGCATGCACTGTGCTGAGGTCAAACCTCGACTGAAATGTATCCAAGAAAATAACATCTGTGTCTCTACAGCTGGAATAGGTTGAAGATTATTTTTAGGGACGAAGGGAAGAAGGTTTTAAAATAGATTGTAGACTTGGGTTTAAATTTGTGTTTTTCAAGACTGACTGATATGAATCATTTACCCAGTTGTGTGTTTTTTATTTATTTTTTTTACCCACAGGATGATAAACTTAGCAAAGTGGAGGATCATCCATCTAGTGCGATATCCTATAAGGGACAAGATGTCTTTTATTTTGAAAGGAAGTCATACAAACCTCTGTCTGAAGTAAAAAAAATATATATATATTTATATTTTAATTTTTACTTATGCTAAAATAAAGAAATATAGATTTTAAAAGTAACAATGATACAAATGTGAGGCAGTTTCAAATTTACCTAAATGATATAAAATCAGACTTATTGGTTTTGATCAGTGACAAACAGGCCTAAATGACTCTTTAGTATTTTAGGTTAGTTTTACTTGGATTTATGGTCTGAAACCAAAAGTTAGGGTCAAAGAAATTCACTGAAATCTCATTAAATCATTTGTATTTTTACTATTCCCCATTTTTTGTTTAGGTTTGACCTCAACAAGTTACCCCCAAACATTCCAGCTGTCACTTTCTTCTCAGCCTTTCATAATAAAAGTATCTCATTCATAAAGATTTTAAGGGGAATCTCACATAATCTAGGATCACACAACATATTGAGGTTCCTGTAATAAGAGGAAAAGCGATTTGATTCACCCGTTACTCATAGGATCACTGAACAAGAGTTGAATTTGAAGAATTCACTCAAACATAGAAATATAATAAAGATGGGAAAAGAGAACTCTGTTCTTATGGTTTCCTTGTTCTCATTTTTGCAGCACTACATTCTCGTAAAAATGTGAATAAATACAGTACATTTTCTGCGCTATTATCCTTGCAGATCAAGCCTTTTTGCAGTTTTTCGGTGACGAGTTCCTGCGGTTACTCCTGATCCGTTTTGTGTTTTGTTCAGCTGCACTAAGACTTCATAAGGTCTTTCGGGTAAGTAAACGCTGCTGTCAGAATGCTGTTAGCATACAGCTGGGAGAGCTCCAGTCATGATCGTTCACCATGTGCGTTCCATGCTGTGTTTTGACATCTATTCACATTCTTATTAAATTAGATCACAGCTATTTTTGGATCTTTGATCTACATTTTATTTGGAGCAACGATAAAAACTTTGTCTCTAAAAAATTGTTTATCCAGGTCTTAGATGCATTTGTAGATCTATAAAAGGCGTCATTTACACATTTACACAAACGCTTTGAACAAAGCAGAAAAATTGGAAAGTTGAGAGTTTTGTGCGTGTTTTTAACGGCAGGAGGCCCGGAGTTTCCCGGAGTCGTACCCGGAGCTGCCCAAGCAGGACACGGTGGAAAGCAGCCTGCTGCAGAAGCACATTTTAGAGCTGGCAGCCATGCTGGACGTGCAGAGCTCCTTCTGGGAGGATTCTTTGGAAGCCTACTGACCTCTTCTCAAAGGGCAGGAGGCACGTGTGTGCACACAGACTCAACTGCCAGAGCCCTCCAGCTGAACTCCATTTTCTTTTCCCTTTTGCAAAAGGTAATCTAACAACCTGTTCAACCCACAAATCTCACCTATAGGGAATTTTAAAAGCTAACCTGTCATAGATGAGAGTTTATTGTAAAAAAACAAAAAAATAACTCAACTCATGAAGAAAAATCAAAGCTGCTCATAATTTAATTCTCTTCTTAGTTTCAAACTGCAGCTTTAAATCATAAAAAATATAGTTTGGGTATTGTAAAGAAGTTGGCATCCATGATTATAATGTTTAATTTATATTTGTTTATTGTGTTAACATGTATGAGATCTGTAAGGAATCCTTCAAGATTAGAGCATCAAAACAAGCCGTCCGTTTCTATGCCTGTATGAAAATCCTCTGTGATTTGTCTAATTAATAATGAGCATCATAAGGCTGAATCATTTTTAGCAGATCGAGTTATTTTTAACAAAAATATCAGTCTACATTCAAGCACTGACAGAAGCTGAGTGGAAAAAAAACAAAACAGCAGCAGAAAGGACCTCATCCATGAAATTACCCACAATTACTCAGCCCCTTTTATTTTTTTAATGTACTGTATATTTAAAATTGTACCTAGATGTTTGTGCACTCACCCACCAGCCTCTTTAAGAACAGTATACAAGAGTGATCAATCGTGTCTGGAGTTGAAGTGTTTGGAGGAGGTTTGCTTCTTCTTTTTGCTTTTGGAGGTCAAAGGCTTTCAGAGGAGGATCCAGGGAACGCTCAGATTGACTCCGCCTCTCGTCGGTGCAGTTCCCACCGTTAGGACGAATCAGAAAGAAAGCACACGAGTCCAAGAGGGCGTCACGTTTAAGAAACGCCAAGTATTTTAGTGAAACTTTTGAGTCGAAGCACATCTTACCCCCACTGCCTTCCAAACAACAGCTTATTTATTACTTATAGAGCACTTTTTGATCAACTTTTAGAATATTTTCCCATAACATTTTAACCTGCTGCCCTAGATATCATGAAGAAACATTACAAGCTTCTACGTTTACAAAGTTCGACCTCCGCATCATAATCAGACCTCCGCATGCTGCTATCTAAGAGCTTCACTTACACTTATTTGTACAGATAATTCCATTTCTCTGTAGTCTTAAACAAATATTTTCTTCTTTTTGCATTTTCCTTTTAAAACGTCCTTTTTTTGTTTCTTTTCTTTCTGTCTGTAGGATTAAATATTGTTTCTATGTTTTAAGACATTCCTTAAATCTCTTTTTGGGGACCAAAGTTCTCGCTTTAATATGAAGATTTACCTCATTCCAGCCTGAATTTTGTCATGTAAAGGACCATTTAAATGCATGTTAGATGCTTAAATGATGCACTTGTTTAATTTATTATAATTATATGTAATATATAACTGAGCCATCTCAAACAGCAAGTGATTTAGTCTGCAAAATGCCAATTTAACCTGAATTCCCACAAATCTGTGAAGTTTTTCATCCTGATGTTTTTATGACACATTTCCCTAAAATATCAATTGTAGCTCATAAACCTTGTGCACAGATGTATCATAAAAAATCAAAAATCAGCAGATCCTTTCATACATACATTTGCAATAATGATGTTTACCAGCTTCATACACACATATCAGCACAACCGAGTAATACTGAGGGATGCCAGTAAACTTGTTATAATAAAAAACTAGAAAAAGAGTCAAACTCTCTTGAGAGTTATCGCTTAAATTTGTAAAGATGTGTTACAGAACGCTGATCCAGGAAACTAAGCCTTTCTCTTTTGTTTATTTGATATCTGCTACCGAAGTTATTTTCTTTTATTACATCTTAACTAGTTTTCCATACAAATCTCTGTAAATGGTCTTGCAAAACCACCAACTTTTTTAATCAGGCTCCCTTCATATTCTGCATCTGAGTTCTGTTTTAATGTCCTACTGCATCTTTCTGGCTTCCTTCATGATCAGCAGCTTCAACGGTTGAAGTTTGTAAAAGAGGCACAAGTTGGAGATAAAGCTTTTGACTTTATACCATAAATTGTAGCTTAACATTTGAAATCTTTCATTGAAGCACTTTGGATGTTTTCATTTGTCATTATTGGGTGAATAATTTAAAAGTTTCACATCGTCCCCGTCTCTATTTTTATGGGTAAATATTTATCCCCCATTCTGCCCAGTTTGAACAAGTGAAAGCTGGTGAGGTTTGGATCAGCTCACTTCCCTCATTCTCCAAACCATCTCTGAGGTCATCAGGTTCAGACACAGATTAAATGAGCGATGGGTGGCATGTTGATGGAAGATTTCTTCTTCTTGGCGGCAGGTTTTGGTGCTGAAGCATCTGTAGGGATGCAGGAACACATACTCATATTTGACCTTTAGAAAGTCTCACCAGCCACTTCTTTATAACAAGTCAAACATTAGACTCAATATGTGAAAAAATGTCATAATCATATGATGATGGATTTTGAACCATGACAGAGGAGCTCATGCTCACAGAGGAGGTCAAACTGACAGCAGGCAGACCATCTGATCACTGTGTTGATCCTTATGCTGAAGCCCCGCCCCCAATCCTCTGATCATATGTTAATACCAAGCTGAAATATTGCAGCAATGCATGCACAGGTACGATCTACGAGCGTTTTTAGTGTTTATATTTGTTGACCTGTTTTGTGTGTACATATGATGTATAGTAATGTTTTGACACTATGTGTTTGTTCATTTTTTTGGTCAATAATGTGTATTGAAAATATGATGAAGGAAAAAAAGGAGCAAATGTCTATGAGGCCGATTTTGTTTCCTGAGTGTTTGTTTTTTTTTTTCTTTCTGTACATTCCGTCAGTCTGAAGACTTTAAGCGAGCCAGAGGAACGTTCCAGAAAACGCAGCTCTTTATACATTTTCCTGTGTTCTCACAGCCCTTGTGTGGACCATTACAGAGACTGTAGACTTGTTTTTACTCTACTTTTTCTAAGAAAACAGGTTTTTCCAGGGTTCATTGGACTGGTAAGCTTTATGACTGATTTTTATTTTTTTTCTGAAAGATTCTGTTGTTGCTCTCTGACTAAAATAGGACGACAGATTTCTTCTGAGAGGTGTGAATCCAGCTTATAAACAGTCACGGACAAAAGCTACAGACCCCGTTTTTAGTGCAAAACATAATTCAAATCATCTTATGATGGTATTGAGGCAAATATGAGATCAGCAGGATGTAGCTTATTGAATCATTCTCCATGTGAACGCAACTAAACGAAAAGAAATAGGTTCATCGCTTCAACGGTGGATCCTCGGGACCATTTAAAGAAGTTTTTGCTTTTAAGAGTTGAAGAAGAAATCCTCTTCTGTATTTAAAAAAAACAAAAGCACAAGTGAGGTTTACAAATCTTCATCTCAAAAAACTGCAAAAACTTCTAACAAAAAGTCCTGAAGTCCAAGGAGGAGATGCACAGCTGTCATGCACCGCTTCATGTTGGTGAAAGCCAAAAAACGACATACAAATACCTCATTGCAACTGTGAGGCATGGCAGCGACGGCTGATGGTGTGGGCTTGTTTTACAGCCTCGCATCTGGAAAGCAAGCCCACACTTCCTGGAAAAGAGTTCAATCCCAGCAGCAAAGACACAACCTTTGGGGTTTATTTATTTGCAGTAAACAATCGTCGTTTGTAGGTTATATTTGCAACCTGAGAAAAGGTGATTTGGTTTTATGTTTCACAAACTCCAAAATAATTTAACAAAAAAACAGGGACCAACTTTTGCCCATGACTGTTCATCTTTCAGATATTTATTTTTTAATTGGTGTATTTTTTTTTCAGTGAAAGGTAATAAGCCTCCACAGAAAAGGGACCAGTGCAGAATATTGTAATTAAAAATAAATAAAAATCACTGACAAATTAATAAGATCAGATCATGTGTATAAAAAAGGTTTGGAAAATAGTGTAATAATAGAAAATGGAGATATTTCTAAAATGTATAAAACTACTGTGATTGGAATGCAAAGAGAAGTTCACAGCAACCAAAGCTGAACTCTCTTAGGAACACTTGTAAAAGGAATCAATCATTATTAGGAGGGCCAGCAGTAGAAAAATACACATCATCTCTTCCAGAGAAATGCACAGGTCCTTTCTACCTTTTACCATGTTGAACGCGTTCAGAAGGTTTTATAGACATACGTGACTTGCTTGTTGCCATCGTCAAATGTATTTTAATATTTCTGTTAAAAAAAAGAAAAAAGAGCAGATGGTTATCTGTAAGCAGCATGTTTGCTTAGAATAGAAAGTGCCAAAGACTGGTGTGCCCTCACTTTCCCATTTCATGGTTGAACCAGTTCATGTCTCAGATGTTTGGTTTCTCTGTGTGTTGCCAGATGGAGTTAATAAAAAAAGAAAAAGATCTGGCTTCATAAAAAAATGAATCTTGCCTCTTTTTTGGAGGGGGGGGGGATGTTTGCATGATCTACACCCAACAATAAAAAATAAGCCGACCACAGTTTTAACTCAATCTGTGTCCTAAAGAAGAAAGGATGCTGTGACACATGCAAGGCAGGAATCAAACCTGCAATCTTCCAAACAGGAGTCGACCGCCCCACCACTACACCACAGCTGCCAGATTAATGCATGTATGATGGAATATACATTTACACTCCCACTCTGATCATCTTTTGATCTATTTTAAAAACTTTCCCAGTGGTGTTTTGATAATCATTATGCCATTTTTAGCTTAAAATGAAATAATGAAAAAAAACCTGTGTCATTTTCTAGGACATAGTTTCTGCAAAGCGGCAGGAGTTCATTAGAAATTTACCTCTGAATTGTGGATGAAATTCCATGTCTGGTAACTCATCCATACAAACCAGCAGTCACACTCAGAAGATAGTAAAATAAAATGACAACACACAGATAAAAGGAAGATAAAAACAGATCATTGGATATAATAAAAACATTAAAAATGACTGAAAATATCAATGATAAAAGAATAAATAAAATGTAAATAAAAAGTACAGAATAAATCAAATGTACTCTCAGCAGTATATATGCATTTGTGTTCTTTTTCTTCTTGTTTTCCTGTCATCTGTCTCCAGTTCCTCTCGTTTCTCGCGTGATGATGTCCAGTTGACTTTGTCGCTTAGCAACGACTCCATCTTGACTCTGCTCCAATCATTGGCCGAACTGCATACCACGTGGTTTAAACTAGCCAACCACACGGGACTTAGCTTTGCTGCTCCAAGTTAATCGAGCTTCAACTCCAACCGAATGACAAAGAGATACGCGAGTAAAAAAATCTCAAAACAATAAGCGAATGAAGCTAATTTATCTCCTATCGAATAACATTCAGTTTCGTTTATGGTAAGTAGAACTTTTATTCCTTATAGCAGCGATAAACGCTGTTCACGAGGATGTTCTGCTAACGGTCAACAAGTCGCTGTTTATTTGGTCAATAAATGTTCATCCTCAACAGAAACACATTTAAGAGACATCAAATATGCTAGAATCTGTGCTTTACAATTATGTTGCCTTGGTTAAAATAGCATAGTTGATAATAACAGACTTCCGCTGATTGTCATGATTTGCTCAACATATTAGATTTTAAGTTTTTATCTCATCTTGCAAAATAATTTAAATTAACAGCCATATATTTGTATAAATTATATTTCTTGATAAAACAAAGCACTTTTAAGTAGATGTGTGTTAGTATATTTTTTTCTGGTTGTACAAATATTCTATTTAGGTGCAAGTATGTTTTGTCAGTGCTACAACTGAGGCAGTATACTTAAAGTTAACTTTTTATATTCTATCCATCCATCCAGTATTATTGGTATACTAAATAAAGCCAAGTAGTACAAACGATATCTTGTCCATATTATTTTCCCCCCAAAACCTATTTGCTGTCTGCAGTGTTAAAACCTCATTAGTTGTTGTTGTTCTTCTCTACTGTCATATGTGTACTTGTGTTCTTTGAAGACATAAATCCGGTCTTCTTCCACAGAGGAAGACCATGAGAACTCGCTCAAGCTCACCTCCGATTCACGTGCACGTCAGTGAAACCACGCCAGTCCATGTGCACGTGAAGAGCCAAAGGAAGAGTCCTGCCAGGAGACCTCAGGTCAGGATCTAGTCCACTTTGACACAGATGTTTATACTAACAAATGCTTTCTGTAAATCTTTTTTTAAAGCCCTTACATTACATGTCTGTTTCATTTGTAAAGTGTTTTAACTTGTCTTTTAAAGGGAACAGTGAAGGATGACAGAGTGAGTCTTCACCCCACTGTTAACGTCAAAACCAGAGTACCTTGGATCCCACCAGGAAAGACATCCACAAAGAGAACGTCATATAAATGGGAGGTAACAAGCTACTCCAATACTTTAAGCAAATCCCAATGTTTTTAACAGTTTACTGTAGTAATGTGTTCCTGGTTACAGTAGTACTAATAGGTCTTCAAGCATTTGGGGAGAAATATTCGCTTAATACCAACTGAATGCTTCACTGTTTTCTCTGTATTCACATGTTTTCATTGTTCATTTGATTAAAAATCACAAAATATCATTGCCTTTAATAATTTTAAAAGGAATACACAAACATGTGCTTTATATGATCACAAAACAGGGTAAAAAAATAGTCGATAAACACTTGTAACATTAATAAACTACCAAAAAAATAACTGTCTAGGTTCAAAGAGAGCTGAGATGACATACATTTGCTTCTTCTCTCTCCTTTTTAATCAATCAATTCAATACATTTGTACAGATTTCTTTAATTAATTGTATTAATGATTTAATTAATTGTGTTCTGTACTATATTTATAAGTGCAAATGTCTGTTTAGAATTAAGTTAAATTATAATTGGAAATAAGGAAAATGTATCTTCATTTATTATAAATAATAATAATAAATAAATAATGTTGTCACAGTATTTAAAGTCTAAACCAGAGCATTTTTAGAAAAAATATATTTTGACAAGCCATTTTTAATCTAAAGAAAAAATAGTGTATTTAAATGTTTTTATTACCATCATTATGGGTCCACTGGCAAAAAGACACCTCTGTTCTATCCACTGTGAGTTTAACATCTTTAAGACACTTTAGTGAGCTATCAGAATTGCTAAGAGCCTGTTTTCTATAAAGGGGCCAACGCATTGCCTGGAGATCACACCACCAGTCGCGGAAATCGAACCCGAACCCGGCCAACCTGTGCTGCGTGTGGCCGACCTCACTTCAGAGAAAGAAGAAGACCTAAAAGGACGGATCAGCCAGTACGAGAGAAGGATTGACAGCTTACTGACTGAAATCAGCTCTCTGAAAAATGAGGTATGCTTCCGGTCTGTTTCACTGAGCAGACGGCATCTGTTGTGAACTCAAACCTGAATGTTGAACATCTCAGACTGCATACATGGTCCAAGAGCTAGACTTGATCTCAGACAAAGGCTTTCAGGGTGTTTTTTGTAAGGAATAAATATTATAATTCACTTAAAGTTGATTTAGCATTATATAAGCTCTTTAAAGTATCAATTTTTCTTGTTTTTTATGCTTAACATTATTGCTAAATTATGTCAGTCTTTTATGATTTCTTATGTGGATCTTATGTAAATTCAGTGTTAATGTAATACTTTTTGTACCATTTTTTAATATTCACATCCTTCTTAATTAAATACAAAAAAACTTATGATTCTATCTCGTCTAAACAAATACATTTTGGATGGTTTCACAGAGGAAAGTTGAGCATTTCAGTTCATTTATTTGTATTTTTTGTTAAATCTTTTGTATTTCCAACATGAGTCAACTTACTGAAACAGCAGTTTTCCATTTGAAACTCAAATCACTACTTTCATGTTTTCAGACCCGCCAACTTTAAGAAAGAAAAGTTCTCTGAAATCTGCCGGTTTGTGTTTTGGTTCCTCTGTCCTCGTGTGTGAACAGGTGGAGCTGCAGAAGAAGGATCACCTGCTGGAGCGTCAGACTGAGCGGCTCAACGTCTCCCAGCGCGTGATCGCCGAGCAGGAGGAGGAGCTTGCTGAAGTGGCCGAGCAGCTGGAGGAGACGGAAAAGGAGAACACACGACTGCGCCAATCCATGGAGAAGATGCTGGAGGAGACCGAGCAGAACTGGTGATTATACCATCAAAGAGTTTACAGTTTGAGGAAAAAAAGGATTTTTGAATAGTTAACTATTTAAACTACACACATCCATGATGTACAATATTTAATTAACATAGTAAAACTGATCATCAAGACAACATAATATTTATAATATTAATTTTTATGACATCAATTATGTAATTAAAATCTGCGTTTCAGAACCAAACTACTGAATCAGTTCACTTCACAATTCAGTTGAATTTTGATTGATTATAGTTTGATTAAATATGCTGTACATTTCTTTTCAATATTCAATTCTGTAATCAATT
The DNA here is from genome assembly GCF_002922805.2 of Oryzias melastigma. NCBI lineage: Eukaryota > Metazoa > Chordata > Actinopteri > Beloniformes > Adrianichthyidae > Oryzias > Oryzias melastigma. The sequence goes on along the minus strand of NC_050523.1, from coordinate 21,400,526 downwards.
TTGTTTGAATCTTAAAATAATTTGAATTAATAATTGTCATAATTAAAATAAAATGTTCTTATTATAAAAACTAAAAAAAAATATGTTTTTGCATAAAAAGAGATTTCCTCTTAAGGATACTGATTTGAAGATTTTATGAATTGATATTCCAGTTGTCATTTGAAGATTGATTTAATTTACAGATTTTCTTTTAACGCAGCACTTCCAGGACTTCTATGAATGTTCTTAGAAAGACAACAAAACCATTTCCTTGCAGTCCATTCAGTTCTTCACAGCAACTGCAGTGTAAATCATTTCAGTTTAAATCAAAGTAAATTAACTACTAGGTATTAGTCCATAAATATTTTTAAAATGATTCCTCAAAGTGTTTGTCACAGTCAAGCTAAGGCAGAAGTGTCAAACTCAATCGCACAGAATCCAAAACACACCTCAGGCCGCGGGTCAAACAGGATAACATTTATTGAACACTCTAAAACTACATTTTAAATCTTAAAAAATGTAACTTTT
>NC_050523.1:21385701-21398887 GCF_002922805.2 Oryzias melastigma | reverse complement strand
CAGGACTTCTAGGAATGTTCTTAGAAAGACAACAAAACCTTGCAGTCCATTCAGTTCTGTTACAGCAACTCCAGTGTAAATCATTTCAGTTTAAATCAAAGTAAAATAACTATTATTTAGTAGTCCATAAATATTTTGAAAATGATTCCTCAAAGTGATTGCCACAGTCAAGCAAAGGCAGAAGTGTCAAACTCAATCGCACAGAATCCAAAACACACCTCAGGTCGCGGGCCGAACAGGATAAACATTTATTGAACACTCTAAAACTACATTTTTAAAACTTTAAAAATGTAACTTTTTAATGTAACTATGAATAAAACAGGCAGGAATATAATTCCAGAATAAATAAGCTAAAACCGTAAATACCTTTAAATATTTTACTCTCCATAAAAATATATTTTGCCGAAATTACACAAGTTAGAAATAAACTAAACGTTAAAGGAAAAAAACACTTAAATTCTTTACTTTCATGTCGTTTTATATGAAAAAAATAAACTTAAAAATAGCCCAAAAGATTTTGATTTTCATAAAATAAATCCTGTTAAAATATCCAAATATAAACATGCTGCTGGACAATAAACAAACAAATCCTGCTTTTTGCTGTCTGGCTGTTTTACTCTGTTTTGCCTTTAGTTATTTGATCATGTTATGTTTATTTCTTTTTGCACCATGAGTGAGAGGAAGGGAGAGGATGATGACACCAAAGTGATGTAAATCGTGTGTTCCAAAAAGAATCATTAGAACTGATCTCTCAGCCACTAAAGGGTTGGAATAAATGTCTTCTTTGTCAAGTAAAGATTTTCTTTCAAACCCAGTTTGTGCCTTTGTTTTCTAATTCTCTGTTGGGGTGTGAAGTGGGGGCTGTTTGTTTTCTGGGCCTATAAATAAACCTTTTTTAAAGAAGAAAACTGCTAAGAAAACTGAAAGTTGAAATGATTCCATTTCAAATCTTTTGTAAAATCAATAAAAACTGAGCACTGGACTCTTTCAGGGAGAGTCTGCCTCAGGACAAACGCGTTCTTCTCAGGAAACTGAGGGAAGCGGAGCTCAACGGAGCTGCAGCAGCAGAGCAGGTGTCAGAGCTGCGAGAATCGCTCTTCAAACTGGGCTCTGGCGGGAGAGAAGTGAGGATTAAGTTTATCACCATTTTTACTAAACAAGTCTCTCTTTGACTGAATACGTCTGTTTTGTGTGATAAAAGCTGTCTGGTTCTGCGTCCTCAACACTGGTCCACCAGAAGGAATTGCTGCTGCAGAAACTGAAGATATTTGAGGCAACAAGCCGAACGCTGCGCCTCCTTCTTAGAGAGCAGTGGGAGTCCCAGGTATTCCATCCGCCCGTCCCTCACCAAATTTCACACTTGGCACAATGCAGTCCGGAATGTTCCGTTCTCCTGCAACCTCCAAACTCAGACTGATCCATTATTATCCTTTTTCCTTTAAACACGTGAAGAGAGCAGTGATTGTGTTTAAACCATCATGGCAGAGTGAGTGTTGTGACGTCTTCCTGTATCTGTGCTCTGAGCAGACGGATTCAATCCAGCAGTGGCAGCAGAGAAAAGCCTTCCTCAAGAAGCTGGAGGACACGGAATCACAAAACACTGTGAGTTTAAGAAGACACTACAAAATCGACTCCAGTTCACTAAAAATGCTGGACAAATGTGTAGCAAGAGACATTTCAAAAACTCTGATATTTGAATTTTTAGGAAGCATCTTTGCTTCTGATGAGATACATCAACAGGGAAATTTGAACAATGCAGAATTTTAACTGCTTTTTTTAAAAGTTTTTTTCTTTTTTACTTTCAACCAACTTTTATTTAAAAAAAAAAAAGGTAACAAAAAGACATGAAAACGGAAATGCATATTTGCTTGGTTTGGGAAAACAACAGAAATACAGTTTGTCTAACATTTCTTTTTAAAGTGAGTCCTCAAAGCCGTCTGAATGACTGCATGAATACAAACGGCCCTTTATAAATGGATATCTGGAAGTATTCATGCTTGTTAGTAGATGTTTTCATTCTGATGTGACGTGTAAGTCGAGCTCGGTTGTTTTCCCTTTGCAGCTTCTTGTGGAAAAACTCCAAGAGAAAGACGAGGAAGTTCATCAGCTCAAGAAACTTCTGGAGGATGTAAAGGTACAACCTGCAGCTGCTTTGACTGATACTTCCTTTTGTTCCAGTTTCCGTCATCGGTCTAAAATAGTATTTTGATAAGTTTCCCCATCACTCTGTTCTAAAACTACAGGAAAACGCCAAGAGCTCCACTGATTTGACCAAAAGTTTGGAGTCAACAAGAGCTCAACTGCAAAGACTGTTACGCAGCAAAGAGGCTGAAAACAACCGTCTTACCGTCCAGATAAAGGTCCGTCATGAGAGACCTCTGTCAGTGAAGTTTAGTATTTGGACTTTTTTTGTTCTATTTACCGGTGCGCTCTGACATGGGTCCAGAACCTGGAGCGGGCAGCACTCCAGCAGAAGGTAGAGATGGAGCGGCTGACGGAGCAGCTGGCAGAGCTGAAGCAGCAATCCGGCGCCGACCGCGAGGCCCTGAAACGAGCGACACGAGCCCAGAAACAGCGAGCTGAGCACAGCGAGGCCACCGCGGGGCAGCTGAGCGTCCAGCTGCTGGACATGGTCGGATATGTCACACAGATGTGTTCACCTTTGGCACAGCACTGTATCTGTGAACCCCTTTCACTAAAACGGTTCGTTAACAGGAGAAGCAGGTTGAGGAGGCCTTATTAGCAGCTGAGAGCTGGCAGAGCCGGCATGCAGAGGAAGCAAAAGAGAAGAGGAAACTTGAAGTTGAACTCTCTCTGCTGAACAGGTAACTCCTTCATGCATCTTGATTTAGCTCAATTTCTGAGGTATGTTTTTCTGAATGGCATCAAGGGAAGATTTAAAGGATACCGTAACCAAACTCTAAATCTACTTTTTTTTGGTTGTTGATTTCTATAAATGAGGCTTTAAAAGTGCTGTCTGTTGGTCATTGCCAAATTAAAAAAATAAATAAATAAACAAACTTGCTTAATTGTTGAAAAAAACATCAAAAACCGTCTGTGTGCTGCCCCCTACAGGTTGAATCAAGGTTTTACATTTGAATTTTGTGATTGGTCAAACCATTTAAAGTACAATGTCATTTCAGAAGTCTCTCGTCATGATCTGCAGCTCCAGTAATGATAACAGTCCTGTTCCCAAGCCCCACCCCTCTGACTGGATTTTTACATTTAGGCTGTGGGCGGAGTCAGCCTCTAACTTCCCTGTTTGGTTACCCTTTAAGGACCAAACTCCAATGAAAATTGTGCTTTTGTTGTTTTCAACATATTCTAGTGGCATTTTTCTGCTGATGGAAGACATTTTTAAAGAAAATTAAGCATAAAATTACATTTTATTCAAATTTTTGGAAATCAAATCAAACAAATGGGCATCTATTTGTCGACAATTAGATCCATTTAGGCCTTCATTTTCCTTGTCTTCATTTTCTACTTCTAAACCGTATGACTGAATAGCTCCAATCTTGCTCGCTGTTTTGTTGCTGCAATAAAGTCAATTTGAAGGTTTGATGGTCTTTAGGCTAGCGGGAGAACTTGTAAACAAATAATTGGGGGCGGGCCTACTCCACGCCACAACTCAAATTTCTGACATCTGCCGCTCTGCAGAAACTATGTCCTAGAAAAACACACGTTTTGAGATTTTTCCTAAAAACAGCATAATCATAATTTAAATAAGAATGAAAAGCTCTTAAGATACATTAACACATGATCAGAGTTAAGCATTTTTATTTAAACATTAACACAAAAAAATGTTTAAGCGATTCCTAAAAAACATAAATCCATTTTGCTGTTGTTCACTGTTGTTTACATGTTTGACTCTTTGCAAAACATGTTTCAAAGAAAGCTAATTTCAGAGAACTGAAAGGACCAAATAATTCAAAAAGTCATTTTTTTTTCTTTCAATAAGATTTGATTGTTTTCAGAATCCTAATTTGACTTAATGTTACTTGAAATCAACAAATGCAAATCCTAAAATCAGTCTCATGTAAGTAATTCAAAATGATTTATTAGACTGGAATTATAGTGAAACTTATTTATGACAAAATAAGTAGCTGAACCTAATTTTAGTAGAAAAATCTTGCAGTTTATGTGACAGCTCCACAGTCACTAATCCCGTACAGATGATGTCTTAATTCAACAAATTTGTGTGATAAAAGCCGTCTAACAGAGCTGACGGAGCAGCTGCAGAGTACGGAGGACAAAAGCAGGGCGGAGAGAGAGGCGCTCCTGGATCGCATGCATCAAATGACCACGGAGAGCACCGCCGTCAAACTGGAGAACCAGGCTCTCAAGGTGAAGCCGTCTGCTTGTTTGTTAAATGAAAGTCTCCTTCCTACTTTCATTATTTGCTTGATTAAATTATTTCAGATCAAACGGATGAGCTGTCCGCCTAACCCAATAAAACATGACACATTAGCTGATGTTGTTTGTTCCTCTTAGGACACAGCGTCTGCAGTGGAGGACAGGCTGGCCCAGTCTCAGTCAGAGCTTCAGCAGGTTAAAGCCTCCATCAAACAGTATGAAAGTCTGCTGGACAGCTACAAGCTGCAGGTATGTGGAGTTTATTAAAGTCCCACTTCCATCATCTTTTGATCTATATTCAAAGCACTCCCAGTGGTCATATAATTATAATTATACTGTTTTTAAGTCAAAATGAAAAAAACTCTGTCATTTTCTAGGACATTGTTTCTCCAGAGCTGCAGTAGCTCCTTACAAATTTGTCTCTGAAGTGTGGTGTGAGCAACTCCGCCACCCCTCTTCCCCTCTCTGTTCAGGAGCAGGGAGCTTACGGCCTGCCCCGCCCGGCATATGTTCTATGTCATAAATATGTCCTTTTTCAAATGGCATTTTTTTCCATTTGCTCCTGATTTACAACGGTTTAAGAAAGAAATCCTCAGAAATGCCATTTTAAGCTTAATTTTCTTTATATCCTCAGAAAAAACACAATTTTCATCAGACTGGGTCATTAAATTAAGAGAATCTGGCCAGAGAGAAAAAATATGGCGCTCAAAAATTAATAGCCAGAAGTCCGGAGCCGGCCTAAAAAACATAATTTGCGCCGAAAATCATTGGATGGAAGTCCTCGACCGGGAACCCCCCGTTGTAAACATTCAAGCATTTTTTTTACCTCTGACATACTGCAACTGCTTATGTGATCAACTGATTCACAGAGAAAAAAAATGGCATTTCATTTTTTCTCTGGAGGTAAACGGGTGTAGTTATACAATTTGAACACTTGTTAATACTGTCCCATTTGAAGCTCATCTTTCAGTTTCTGTCAGACAGTTACAGTTTATTTGCATTTAAAAGCTGATTGTTCTGAGTGTTTAAAATATTAGTTTTGAACAGGATTCCTAAAGTTTAACAAATTTCCGCTTACGCAACAGACTAAAGTTGTAACATTTCCACTTGCGGCTAGAGATTGTTTGTGGCGCCATCTTCCATGTGACCAGAGGCCCCTCCATTAAAGCACTCCCACTCTGTCTGTAGTCATACTGAAGGTCAAGTGTTAAACACTCGCCTCCTCCAGTTGTTTTTCTTTCTGAACTGACTGTGTGCAGGTCGTGAAGACCCGGGCGGAGGCCGATGAGTATCGTGCTAAGCTAGCTCAGGCAGAACAGGGAGCCCAGGCAGTGAGGAGGGAGCTGCAGCAGGAGATCGAGCACGTGCGCAGGGAGCTCCTGGGCCAGTTGGAAGAGCTGGAGCCTCTTCCAGACGCCCTTAAACGCTCCCAGCAGCAGCTGCAGGAGGCCCAGGACAGAGCACACGCCCAGGAGAGACAGAACATGGAGCTCATCACCACCCTGACAGATCTGAGGTTGAAGGTGAGATTAGACACATTTAACCTTAAAGGAATTTAAAAAAATGCATGATAGTGGAAACTGAACTCAACCTTCATCCTCAAGAATGTCTCTTGATTTTTGTGTAAGATGGAGACTAAAAGCAGCCAAGTGGAGCATTTCAGACAGAAGAACCAGGTTCTCCTGGAGGAGAACAGGAAGCTTCAGCAGCAAGTGGAAACTTTGGAGAGGTGAGTCCACCTCCTACAGACCACAAACCCCGACATTTATCTGATGCACTGTTTTCTTCTTTATTTATTTCATTTAATAACAATACATAAAGTCAACATAATACAAAATGAAATTATAACATTAATAAAATAAAAGATTTAGAAAGACAAAAACCTGTATTATCTGCCCCTATTGCTAAATAAAGCATAACATAATAAAGCATGAAACTTTATTAGCCTAGATAGAATACTACGGTATTTAAATAAAGTACATGTAAAGGGTAACCAAACCCTAAATTAACTGTCTTTGCCTTTTGACCTCTATAAATCGGGCTTTAAAAGGGCTGTCTGTCATTGCCAAATTTTTAACAAATTACATAAAAATTGCAAATATAGTGTAAAACTATGTGCTTCCCCCTACAGGTTAAATTGAGGTATTACAGTTGAATTTTGTGATTGGTCAAACCATGTCAGTTTTAGAAGTCTAACATCATGATAAAAAATGTCTTGCCCCCAAGCCCCGCCCCTCTGACTAGATTTTCACATTTCGGCTGTGGGTGGAGTCAGCCTCCCACTACCCTGTTTGGTAACCCTTTAAAGCAGTTTAAATTCTTCCTCTTTATTCCTTTTATCCTTTTTGGGGGGCAGAAAAAGTCGGTAAAAATTTTATTTAAATCCTGGCCATCATCCATATTTTAAACTTTTATAGAAAAACATTAAAAACATCACAAGCAGGAAGGACACATATGATAGTTAAAACCAGCCATTGCGAGTTACCAGCAATAACATATAAAGGATCGAAATGTGTTATAAAGTCTTCTGCTAGTCTCCATTAGTTTAATTTATTGTTATTTATCGACCTAAACTACATAAATGCTGGTGGTGACATGAGACAACCTCGCTTGTGACATGTATCCATAGAAATTATACTTCTGTACATTTCTTATTATTTTCTACATATATTTATTGCACCAACGAATTTTTACCTAGTTTTTATATAAAATGAACATTTTTGCTTTTGATATCAGCTATGTTTAAAAAGTTATTAGTGGGCTCTTCAGTAAGTGAAGAGCACATTTGTGGTCATAACTGATCATAATTATGGTCACATAACAGAGATGAACTCTATTTAAGCATTGAGACAGTATAATGAAATATTATACAAATGTCTATACTCTTTTCATCTAAGTCCCTGAGAACAAGAGCAGTGATAGCATTACATCTGCACCTGACAAGCATGTTGGAGCCAGATGATGTCTGTAAGCAGTGATAGGTCCGAGTCGCTCTGAGTCATCAATTCTATGGAAACCACTCTTGCCAATCAGGAGCAAGCTTGTTGGAAGACCACACCCCTACAACTTGAAAGCAGACTCTGGAGAATCTGTCAATCAAACATTGAGGCATCTGTTTGCTTACTTACACCACAGAAAAAAATGTATTAAAAAATGTAGGATAATCAAGACTCAATGAAAGTCTATGGCATTTCGGCTTCTTGAAGCCAGCATGTACTTCCTGTTTGGAACGTCAGGAGAGAGAGGTCACACAGTGCAGTTCTCATATACAGTCAGTGACATTTATACAGAAGCTACCAGTACCTGAGGGCATGCATACTGTATATTTAAGCCACCCCTCATCATTGTTACTTGTTTCTTTCCAATTTTTTCGATCAATCAGAAGGATGGATGAGACTGCCACTCAAAACAGTGACCTGATAGCAGTCGTCGCCAAACGCGAACAGACACTTCACAGCAGTCAGCTCTGTCTGGAGGAAAAAACAAGAGAGTGTTCCCTGCTGAGCCGTAAACTGGAAGAGTCTGTGGATGACGCTCGGCAGCAGGTGAGTCTAAGACTTAATACCAGAGCTAACAAGTTAAACTGAAGATGTAGTTCATTGAGGAAGAAGCCTTACTGAGGGCTGTCCGGTCTCTGTATGACCGGAGCAGGAGTTTGGTTCGCATGGCCGGCAGTAAGTCAGACCTGTTCCCGGTGCATGTTGGACTCCGGCAGGGCTGCCCTTTATCACCGGTTCTGTTTATAGTCTTTATGGACAGAATTTCTAGGCGCAGCCAGGGGCCGGAGGGGATCTGGTTTGGGGACCACAGAATATCCTCTCTGCTCTTTGCAGATGATGTTGTTTTGTTGGCTCCATCGAGCCAGGACCTCCAGGATGTATTGGAGCGGTTTGCAGCCGAGTGTGAAGCGGCCGGGATGAGGGTCAGCACCGCTAAGTCTGAGGCCATGGTTCTCGACCGGAGAAAGGTAGTTTGCCCTCTCTCGGTGGGTGGAGTGCGCCTGCCTCAGGTGGAGGAGTTTAAATATCTTGGGGTCTTGTTCACGAGTGATGGAAGATCGGAGCATGAGATCGACAGGCGGATTGGAGCTGCGTCCGCTATTATGCGGTCGCTGTACCGGTCCGTTGTGGTGAAAAGAGAGCTGAGCCAGAGAGCAAAGCTCTCAATTTACCGGGCGATCTTCGTTCCAGTACTCACCTATAATCTTGAGCTTTGGGTCGTGACCGAAAGAACGAGATCTCGACTACAAGCGGCTTAAATTAGTTTTCTCCGCAGGGTGGCTGGGCGCTCCCTTAGAGATAGAGTGAGAAGCTCGGTCACCTGGAGAGAGCTGGGAGTAGAGCCGCTTCTTCTCCGCATCAAGAGAAGCCAGTTGAGGTGGTTCGGGCATCTGATCCGGATGCCTCCTGGACTCCTCCCTAGAGAGATGTTCCGGGCATGTCCCACTGGGCGGAGGCCCCGGGGAAGACCCAGGACACGCTGGAGAGACTATGTTTCTTGGCTGGCCTGGGAACGCCTCGGGGTCCCCCCAGAGGAGCTGGAGGAAGTGGCCGGGGAGAGGGAAGTCTGGGCATCTTTGCTTAGACTGCTGCCCCCGCGACCCGGTCCCGGATAAGCGGAAGAAGATGGATGGATGGATCTATTACTGACATACGTCAAACTGTGCTAGAAGCCATTCCAGATGTTCTGAAAATGACTGTGAGACCTCCTTCTGAGTTTTGTCACAATTTGTGGACGTTAATTTTTATTTTTTTTGTAGGTTCTGGAACTCGTTACCTCTGAAAGGCTTGCTTTTTGAAAATGCTTGTTTGTGTGTGTGTGTGTCTGCGTGTGTGTTTTCATGTAGTGCGGTACTATGGCGAGAAAATAGTATCATTCCCACTTGTGCATGCGTAATTGTTGATTTGTGCGTAACTTTGGAGTTGTGCGTGTGTAATTCTTGATTGTTGCATAACTTTGGATTTGTGCGTGTGTAATTCTTGATTTGTGCGTGGTTAATTCTTGGGTCCGGCGCCATCTGTTATCCCCTGTGACCAAGAGAAAGAGCTCCGTGTCGGAGGCGCTGTCAGGGGAGGGGCTTCAGAGAGGACGTGTTCTGTTCTGGAAAACATCTTTATTTAAAGGGATATGTGTTTTGAAAATGCTTATTTAGACTTTTTTGTTTTAATTATTAGGCATATCTGTTTAAGAAAGTGTAAAAATATGAAGTTTCACCACATAATACTCACAATCTCAGTTCAAAGCAGCTCACAAGAACACTCTGATGACCCAGCATTCTAGCAGCATTTAAATGCATCACTTGCAGATTAATCTTTTCTTTCATGGAGACACCGAAAGAGCCTTAAAAAAAAGATTTGTGTTTAAATGTTGTTTTGTGTGTGCGTAACAAGAGATTTGTGCGTAGTTTTAAAAGATTTGTGTGTGTAGTTAGTTTCAAGCTGTTGTAATTTTAATTTGTGTATGTAAAAATTGTATTTTTTTTTATTTGATAAGTTTTGTACTTATGCACAAATGTATTGTATGAGTTACAAATCAAGAATTACGCACGCACAAATAGGATTGATACTGTTTTCTCTCCATGTGGTACTGTTCATTTAAGGAATATGCCAAAGGTGTAAATATTTGTTAATCATTATTTGAAAAAATTATTTTCTTGTCAACAGATTGCAGAGACTAGAGAGCGTTCCACCACCAAAGAACGCTCCATGCAGAACAAGATCCTGGAGCTGGAGACCCAGCTCAGCAGGATAACCTCTGAAATCACTCAGCTCAGACGCAGCAAAGAGGAGGTGTGGACCTCAATTGTTCACATAATGTGTAATTAGTCTCTGAACATTTCTTTAAAGATATATATATAATTTTGTAGGCAGAAAGGCGGTACCAGAGCCGACTGCAGGACATGAAGGATCGCCTGGAGCAGTCCAATGGAACCAACAGAAGCCTTCAGAACTATGTGCAGTTTCTCAAGGCGTCGTACACTAATGTATTTGGGGATCCACTTCTCTCTAGCACTCTGCGAGCTCCATCACCTTTATGATTCCCCTCCTGTGAATAAAGCACACTTTGAAACGTGAGCAGGTTTTTGACCGTTAGTACGTAAATGAAGAAAATCTGGATCTGAAGGGTTTTTTGTAGTTGTTTTTTTTTTTACAGTATTAAGCCTTAAATTATTTAATTTGCTTTTTTAACTGAAAATATCTAAGAAAATTGTATTAAGGTGCTTAAGACCAGTTGAACATTTTAAGTTATGTGTGTTTGATGAAGAACTTAAAGACCAAAATGACCACAAACTATTCCTTTTACACTTTTTATACTGAATGCTTTTATTTTGCAAGTACTTTTTTGGTAAATCTGTCATGACCATGGAGACAAAAGTACAGTTTTCTTTGTTTTTAAGATAAACACATTAATTATTTTATGCATCATCACCTACATTAGCAAATAATCACAACATTAATTTTAAATGTTTTGTCCTGCAGCAGACTAAACTTTTCATCTTTTATTTTTGCAGATTACTTCCTTTCACCATCCATTTATCAGATGTTTACATGTTCTTTACTAAATACAATGGAAAGTATTGGTGCTAACTGAGACTTGATAACTTTATTGTGCACATAAAAGTTTCTCCCCTAACACAACAAACACATTGTGTTTTCATTTTCTTTAAGGGCGCTACACTCGGACAGGTTTTCAGCCAAAGGTTCCTGATAGTGTTGCATCATGTTTGGAACAAATAGTTGAAATAAATTCTTTTGGAAGTTGATATTTATGGGTGGATTAAAGTCTGCACTATTATTTGGTTTGATGCCATTTTATGTGAAAAAAACTTTGATATCTGTTTAAAGTAGTGTTATAAAGCTGTAATTAGCAGTGAGATCATCAAAGATTTTATTAATATTTGAACAATAGTAATAACGTTTGAATTTGTGGAAGAAAAAAATAAGATTAACTCAATTCTTTTTTTACAGTGATAAAAATATTAATGTTTTATTTTACTTACAGATTATCTAATAAATCTGTAATTAGACCTAATTCACTACATTTTACATTTTTCTGTTGACATAACATATTTTTAAAATAACTTTTCTATGTTCATTCTATTACAAGTCCCATTGTATTGTAAATGTCAGAAATATATGATATCTAATGTAACCACAGGACTTTCTCAGCTATTGTGTAATAAAGTTTTATTCCAATGTTTTTTAAGGTTTGAGGTGTTTCAAAGTCTAACAAGATAAACCCCAAAATGTCTTCAAAAAAATAAAAAACTGTTATTAAATGTTGGTTTTCAAAAATGTTTGATTAAATTGATGCAAAGTCAATGAGTTCTAAGTATTGAACTTTTGGAGGTTTCGTTGATATAACATTTTATTTATTTAAGAGCATTTGGTGCTTTGATTTTAAACCACATAAAGATACTTTGAGAATTCCTGGCTGGTTGAAGACACAGATCAGCTGATTCCCAAATCCGCTGTGTCCCGAGGAAGTCAGCTGATGTGACTGAACACAATCTTTCAGATAGATGAAAAAAGACTTAGCCACTGTTGAAGTGGCTAAAACTGAACTTTGAAGCAAAATATAATAGTTATACAGAATTTAAATCCATCATGAAACCTGTTTCCAGGCTGATATAAAATTAATTCATTAAAATAAATTTGTTACTCGTTAGATTACTTATAGGAACAGTGAAACAAATGTTCAAAATTGCTTATATACAATTTTACTATATTTTATAGACCTTTTTGTTTGTTTTCTGAATATTTGTCAAGTCTTCATTGGAAGCAATAATCAAGTGAAACATAAATTGCCAGAAAAATGCAAAAAAGACAAAAACAAGAACTAAATATGAAGAAAACAGAAAATAGTATTTTAGTCCTCTTGAAAATTTAACATATTTCCAACTAAAGTTGCAATATTCTAAGTGTGAATTTTTTTAACTATATATATATGTTCATTTATTATATCTATAGTTAATGTTTATTTACAGTTTTTATATTCCAAAACTCTTTGTCTGAGTGAGTAGGAGGGGCTTAATTGAGGTGTCGGCCATTTCCGGCGTTCATCGGTAGTTTCCGTACAGCTGCAGAAAATTACGTCACGTTTGCGAGAAAAAAACAGCAGAGCAGCTCGACCCACTCTCGTTATCGTCGCCGTCAAACCCATCGCTGTTAGCGCTGTCACAAAAAGATTGAGGTACGAAACGGACTTTTTGTTGTATTCATTCGTAAACGTAACGCTGCGTATGGGATGGACTGGGCTTGTCTTGCATTTATCTTGTTTGATTATTGATTTTTTTAGCCGCTACAAATCTGTTAGCTACTTTGCTAACGCTGGCTAGCTGCAAACTGGGTTATATTATACTCTTTAAACATTGTTGCCGTATGTTTTTACAATAAAAAAATATCTACGGAGTCTTTATTTTTGGTTTAAAGCTGAAAACGCATATTACACATAAACGAATTTTGTTTATTCGATGGGATTTATGTTTTAACTTGATTTTATGCTAGTTTCAATAAAAAAATACACATCATTTGCTCAAAATGGTCCACTTAGTAGGATTTTTTTATGTAGTTGATGTTGAAATACTTTTAATAGTAACGACGTAAAAACAATAATGAATCATTACATCGATTTGGTCAGCACTAACGGTTGAATGGCCTCATTAATCCAAATGTCTGATTTCGCATAAAAATGTTGCTAAAGTCTACCCGCTTCCATTTTGCTTTTATTCCTTGAGTGAAATTTCAGTGTAAAGTTATATTTTGCACAAAGGTTTGAAAATAAAACGCTACCAAAAAGCCAGGGCTACAGCAGGGCTAGGTTAGCTTAAACA
>NC_050523.1:21379508-21385685 GCF_002922805.2 Oryzias melastigma | reverse complement strand
AAAAAAAAAAAAAAACCTTTGACTCGGACTGTCCTCCCTATCATCCATTCAAACGCGAACACGGCCCTATGTACTCTGTAACCGTTTATGGCGATTTTCTTCCTCCATTTTTAAATGTCACCAGTAAACTGCAGGTTGGTTTATCAGATATATTCCTGTGTTTGTACTAAAACGGTGCAGGCTGACGATTAAAGGCTAAAGCTGCTGTGTCACAGCTGTTTTTGGATCATCTGACTGAATAATCAGACTTAAGATTTACTCTTCATTGAGAGCATACCCCTACTCCATTAAATCGTGCATTTTTTTTTTTTTTGTAAGGGGGTCAGATATTCTCGATCAATTAAACATTTTAATCTAGCTTTTTATATGAATTAAAGATTCCCTCCATTGAAAATCACTGCCTAGTTCTAATGAACTACCACAGCTCTCCAGAAACTTTCCTAGAAAAAACACACGTTTTCTTTATTTATTTTTCTAATCATATCACCAATCACCACTTTTAAAAAGCGTTAAAACGATGATTGGAGTGGGACTTTAAAGATTCAACCCCCCGTACAAAGTTTCTATAATGTATTTTCTGATTAGCTGACCATAAATAAGAAAGCCCTGATTCTGGTACTTCATTACAATAATTCTACCTAAAGTCAATGTATGTTATAATTGGACAAAAAGACGACTGCTTTTGACTTTTGCAGACCCAGTTGCATGCCAGTGCTGTTCTGTAAGGTGACATTGACCTACATTCAAAATAGTTTTTTTCTTCTAGCACCATCTAGTTTGCTGAAAATATGTAACAGCTTAATTTGGAGATTTAAGATCCGTAATGAAATATCGTCTTGATTCAAATGAGCAAATGTGATGTTATGATGCTTAAGAGAATCTTCTGGAGCTTTATGGCTGAGAGGCTGTTTTGCTGAGTAAAGGGAGAGGTGGGAGGTGTAGACAGCATCATCTTTTTCTGCTTGTTGGTATTGCACAGTCACTTCAGGTGCAATGCGCTTCTCAGAGCTGGGGCCCAGACGTTGTTTTCTCTGTCTCTCTTAGTTAATGAGCGTAATACAAATTTGAGACAGTGCTGCAGACTCTTTTTACTGCTGATGTGTTAGTCGAACACATCAGGATACAAGAAAACCAGAAGAAATCAGATCCTAACATAATGATGATATCCGATGTATGTGGTTTGATTTAGCCCGAGTCTTTATAGAGTCATTTATAGATTGGGTAAGTAGTGAAACATCTTTTTTCTGAAAACTTTTTATGCGTTTCAGTTTTCATGTTGCCATTATGAAGTGGAACATCATTAATATCAACTGCATTACTTTTGTTAGGGAAAATTGTATGACATAAAGTTGACGTATTTTTCTTTTAAAAACATTTGAGACAAATGTAGCTACACAATGTTTGTTCAAAAGCATATTTTAATGCTTAATTTTAGTAAAAAAGGTACATTTACAACTAAGAAAATACAGTAATTTTAGTAGAACAGCCTCCTTGTTGGTTAGTTGCTGGTTTGATTCTTGGCTGTGATAGTAGATGGTTCTGGACAAGACGCCATTCCATGAAAGTGTCATAAACTCATTCAAGTGACACATTTGTGTGCAGTCACTGTGAACGTTTGGTGATAACAGAGTTTTGGGAGTGTCTGTATTTTATTCAGTCATCCACAGATCAGACCCAGCATTCATGTATATGTTTCATTTATAGGTTTTTAGCAGTGTCCCCTCTCTTGTTTGAACTTAAATGCTACAAATCAGAATATCTTTACAAATGATTGTATCTTTGCTGATTGATAAGTTTCAGATTCACAGAAAGGGAAACTGTTGATTGAGGCTGACCTATGAAACGCTTATGTGGACCCTGTACTTTAGTTGCTGCCATCTAAATGGATAATGGTTGCCTTCCACCCACGCATGCTTCATCTCCTGGCAGATGGGTTTCTTCAAGCACTTAAACAAAATGAAAACTAAGTGGGCTTCTGCTGCTCCATTCAAAGGCTTGATTTGTTGCACAAGAATGATCATACTTAGAAATATTTTGTCTGTTTCTTTATTAAACTGTTACATAAGGTGGAAGGCAGCCCCTGATGCTGGCAGAAAAGAGTTTTATCTAAAACTGTTAATCTAATTATTTCATTATAAGCATTTATTCTGGAGGAAACTGATTATAGAAGATAAATGCTAAAGGATATTTTGCCAAGACAAAACATCACATGTACGTCAACATTAAAAAATTAAAATTAATTTGATTGTTTATGGATTTTTAGTAGAATTACGATGATAATCTATTCATCCCCTTTTAACCTGCTTTATCCCTTTTGAGGTTGCTGGAGCCTATCCTGGCTACTGTTGGGCGAAGGCGAGGTAAACCCTAAACAGGCCACAAGTCCATTTAAGGTCAATCATGATCATGTGAACTGACTTTTTTGGCAGTGATACCCAGCTTTCCACTGTAACAGTAGTTGCTTCTTCAAGTGTAAAACTGGGTTAAGGAATTGTCCTGCATTTTATCCTTGAAATCTGCTTGCAATGGAGGCATGTTACTGCAGTCATGACCACATTTGGTCGAGGAAAAAAAAGGGGGCGACGGACGCGTCGACTACACGCCAGGTGTCGGGCGTCAGCTTTAGAGGGCGAACGCCATCCTGGGGCGCAGCAGAAAGAAGACTCGAGAGAGGGAAAGCTGTTATCTTCTCCAACAGTGTGGGAGGGAATGTTATCAGCTGCTGCAGCGCTGCATCTCGGTCTGTTACGGAGCTGAAAGCGGCTCTCTGAAGTGAACTTCAGTCAGTTTTAGACGATTTAATGGGCTTAAATCTGACTTTTATTTAGGAAATGTGTTTTTACAACATCCTTATCACTGAGTAGGTGTCCTGTCTTCTCAAATTATTTGTCTTGATCAACAGCAGTTTTGTGGTTTTCCATGTTTACATAAAATTTGTGTGACGGTTTGTAATACTGTTGGGGAATTCTTAATGATAAGACTTTATTAACATGACTCCCCCTTACTGTGTAGACGATAGTGATGGATTCTAATTAAGCGTACAGTAGTTTAAATTCAAAAAAGCTCTTTGTAAAGTAGTATATCTGTAAAGGCTTATACCTTTCAGAGAGTTTAAAGAAACTCTTTGTTTTAATAATTTGAGCATGACATGCTTTTTTTTTAATACCCCAGGCAGTTGAGGCATCAAGTTCTTACAGCAGCGTTTTTAATAATTCATGTGACTTCTGGGATACCATACCATCCAAGACGTGTAAGACGGCGAAACTCCTGCAATGGAAATAAAAAAACTACCTGATTTTGGAGCATGATAGGCGAAAATCTGATATATATACCATAGAATAAATTTAAATTTACAGGTTCCTAACTTTGTTGAAATACCAGTAAAACCGTTTCAATCCAGAATGTGAAAAAACAGAAAAACTTTCATTTTAGCAAATGAAAATAGAAGTCTTCTTGTACACTGGCCTTTTGTAAATATGTTTTGTTAAATCTATCTGGATTACACAAACAGTTTAATAGGGTCCAGTTCATACCAGCCTCTGTTACGGACATTTCTCTGCATCATATAATGAAACTTCTGGAATGATTAGGGGCTCTGTGTGTTGTGGTGGAGGCTTTATGATGTGTACATCATAGAGAGCTGATGGCTCTAATCTGCTTACAGTGCTTATAGTGATACTCTGGTGATGCTTGTGTATGTGGAAGCTCACTGATGTATCAGTCAGTCTGGAAAACTAATGCGGCCTCCAGGGAGCAAAGCTTTTATCCTCTTATTCTACATAGAGGCTGGGGGCACTCCAATCCCCACACCTATGTCGAATAGGAGGGAGCCATTAACCCATCTTGCTTTTGTCTTACCCCGCTGTCTGCACCGTCAACAAAATTCATGTCCGGTGCTTCTAGCTGTGATGGAGCTCGCCAGTTTGAAGGCCAGCTCTCGTGCATGGGTGTGGTCAACCCTGTCTCACTTATATGGATGAAATCCTTTTTTTCTATTATATTTCCTTCTCGACAAAGGCTATAAGCTGGCTTTAGATCAAGTATGAATCTGATACTACTTCAAATTTTGTCATTTTTATGGATTTTTTTGTTACGGGACGTTCTGTTGCTTCTGTTCTGAGTCGCATCTGCAGCAAAAGCCAAACGAAGGCCGTTTTGTTTGAGACTAAGCTGGCCATGAGGCCGCGGGCTGGACGGACGGAGAGGCTGACTGCAGTGATCTCATTGTGAAGGGAGGCCTGGCTGCTGTTCACATGCATGTGGAATTTCCGCCCCCACCCCCTACAGGCATTTGTAATATTTCAGCTGCTGCCTTCTTCAGTCTAGCAGGCTGGAGGGGGGCAGCATATGCAGACAGTTTCAAAGTCCTGTCTTTGACATCTCTGCCAACATTCTGTCAATGCTTTTTCAGTTCCAATGTGAAGCTTTTCTATTACGTTAAAGGAAATTTGCTTTTAAGAACGGCATAATCTCGTTTTTTTATATTTAAGTTTTATTTTTAATGATTGCTATAATTATCCTTTAATATTATTAACATGTTCTTGTGGCATTTTTCTGAAGTTGGAGGATTAAATCACACCAAAATATGTTTTAATGTTTTTTATTGAAAACTGTGCATTAAACCATGTAGTTCCAAAGGGTTCACATATATTTTTTCCTGCAGCTGTTGATCAAAAGATGATCAGAGTTGGAGTTTAAGCAAGTTTTATATCTACAACATTTTCTTGCTATTGTGAAGTAGGATTCATGGTAGTTGGGGCTAAATATATCCATTCAATTGGAGAGTATTCTTTTATTCTGTATTTCTTTTACTAATTGGGTGATTTGATATAACAGAATTTCATTTTAATTGTAAGAATCATAGCTGATAAGCAACAGAAAATTCCCCAAAACAAATCTGAAGATGGATAATATAAATTGCATTAGCTAACCAGATTATCCAAACTTAAAGTTTTAAATGTGGTCTTTTGGTAGCTTTTTCTTAACAGGAAACATTTGACTAATTTTTATTTTTTTATTTA
Organism: Oryzias melastigma; assembly: GCF_002922805.2. Lineage (NCBI taxonomy): Eukaryota > Metazoa > Chordata > Actinopteri > Beloniformes > Adrianichthyidae > Oryzias > Oryzias melastigma. The sequence goes on along the minus strand of NC_050523.1, from coordinate 21,380,664 downwards.
CAAATTTAAGGCATAATTTTAAAATGCAAATCCAACTGTTATTAATAACAGTGGGAGAACATGTTTGAGGGAAAATCAACAATTTCCACATTTCAAATATTAAATTCATGTTAGAGTTTGGTTGGTGCAGTTTGTAAAGTACATCTACTTTTAGCTATTTAGCCTCTGCGTTTTTACAAGCCCTGTTTACATAAATGGTAAAAATATTAGGAAAATAATCCATTGTTCAAATAAAAAAAATGCTTTTATTTCACACAACTGAAGCAGATCATTTTAATATACCGTAAATCTATCTTTACTTTGGTACCACTTTAATCTATTTAATCTATTTGACTTTCTCTCTTCAAACATCGTTCATTAGCTTTCTACAGCAGCAGTAGTTCCTATCCTTGCCTGCATACCCCACACCCCAGAGACAGGTTTAATCTTAGAATTTGAATTCCAAAGAAGACCCTAAAGTTGCTGCTCTGTAAATAATAGATTGTGTTTTCTAACTGTTCTCTAGTCTTTTGCGTTCTGGTACCACGCACAAACTTCATTGTTAATTCCCAGAAAAACTGAGGCCTTGGAGGGTCTGCTGATAGGCTGACCGTGTAAATGTAGTCTTTGTAGGGTTTCCTGTTTTTCCTTTTGGCTTCAGCCTTTTGCTTGTTGCCTCTGCTGCTGAACCCACCCTTGAGTCCAGAACCGCAGGACGTGTGTTTAAGCTGTTTGTCTGTATTTGAGTGCTTTGGCTGTGTTGGGACGGCTGCTGTACTTGCTGATGCAAACCTTTGAACAAGAAACAAACTGAACTTTTAAGGTAATTGGCAGAAATTAAATGCAACCCTGCAATGTGGTTAGGCACCCCAAAGGTGCATACACACATACCTTAGATCTCTTGAAGATTTAGGATAGACTCTCTTACAGCATTGTTGCATCCGGTCAAATAGTCCCCAAAAAAACACATTTAAATTGCAGTTCCTTCTGGTGATGATAAAGTGTATTGAAGACTACAGTCTTGATTTTTTTTCTTCACACAAACAGAACCTTTTTTTTTTGGTCAGACAACTGGTAGGACATTGAATGACTCAAATTACCTTCTATAAATCTCTGAAAATCAATTAAAACATTTATTTCAAGGCAAACTTTTGAATCTTTACTTTCAGTTGTTTCA
>NC_050523.1:21364750-21379351 GCF_002922805.2 Oryzias melastigma | reverse complement strand
TTTTTCCAGAAAATGGACACTGCAGGAGTCAAAGTGCTGGAGACAGCCGAAGACATTCAGGAGCGTCGGCAGCAGGTTCTGGACCGCTACCGGCGCTTCAAGGAGCTGTCGATTATGCGCCGGCAGAAGCTGGAGGACTCTCACCGCTTCCAGTCTTTCCGCCGTGATGCTGATGAGTTGGAAAAGTGGATCCTAGAAAAGCTGCAGATAGCCTCTGATGAGAACTACAAGGACCCCTCCAACCTGCAGGTGTGTTTCTGTACTGTTCTTCACTTTACTGTCAGACCTTTACACATCCACGGACGGATATCTGGAATTGAGATGGTTAATTTGCCGATCATGGCTTCTCTCCACAGGGTAAACTGCAGAAACATCAGGCCTTTGAGGCTGAAGTCCAGGCTAACTCCAGGGACATTGTCAATCTGAAAGAGACTGGAAACCTCATGATCACAGAGCAACACTTCGCTTCTGAGACCATTCGAGTAAGTCTTGCACTGACACCCGCCTTTGCTGTGTTGAGTCATTGCAACCACATGGAAAAAAAGCCTCCTGATCAGGAAAGAAATGAATGTATGTGGATTTGTTTGGTAAATTCCTGCCCAATGATAACCGTTTTGACCCATTTCAGTCCTACACGCCTTACCGGACTCAACAGAGACCCATAGTTACAAGTGTTAACATAGCTGAGTATATCAAAGTGTGTTGATTTGCTGTGATTCTTGAACATTTCTGGTTCAGTCTGCTTTCTTATTGTTAGTCTCAAAGAAGTTGGAACCTCTGCATGTTGCTGTTTTCTTTTTTTACAGGCAGCTCAGGAGTGGTATTAAAAAAAAGCTTTGTTCCATCTTTAGATTTTAAACCGTTTTAGATGAAAATTGTCTGAGATTAAGCCACATTTTACTTCATTTTTGATATTAATGTTTTTCTGTTTGTCTGGACTTCAACAAAAATAAACAATTCTCCTCTATGTGCCAGTCTCGCTTAGATGAACTGCAACGCTTGTGGGACCTCCTGCTGCAGAAGACCAAGGAGAAGGGTCTGCGTCTGCTGCAGGCCCAGAAGCTGGTCCAGTATCTGCGAGAGTGTGAAGATGCCCTGGACTGGATCAGCGACAAGGTCCACATGCTAATCTGCAGCATTTTCCATTTCTCTGACATCTTGATCAAATATCATAAACACTAAAATTTGACTCATGTCTTGTGTAGGAGGCCATCACCACCTCTGAGGAGCTGGGCCAGGACCTGGAGCACGTGGAGCTCCTGCAGAAGAGGTTTGAGGAGTTCCAGACTGATCTGGCAGCCCACGAAGAGCGCGTGAACGAGGTGAACCAGCTGGCAGCCAAGCTGATTCAAGAGGAGCATCCAGAGGCTGAGCTCATAGTCCGCAAACAGGAAGAGGTCAATTCAGCCTGGCAGCGGCTGAAGGGGCTGGCGCTGCAGAGACAGGCTAAGCTGTTTGGGTCTGCAGAGGTGCAGCGCTTCAACAGGTGAACATGGTTCAACAATACCCCCTGTAGACTGCTTTATAGTTTCTATCTTGTGAAAGTCATTACTAGTATGAAATTGACTGTAATTATTTCCTTCATAACAGGGATGTTGATGAGACGATCAGCTGGATCAAAGAGAAGGAACAGCTGATGGCCTCCGATGACTTTGGACGTGACCTGGCCAGCGTTCAGGCTCTGCTGCGCAAACACGAGGGTTTGGAGAGAGACCTCACCGCTCTGAATCAAAAGGCAGGGCATAAGCTGCACGGCTGGAAATGACAGTCTGAACTGGAACATCTCTAATTTGCTCTCCTGATTTGCTCGTGTGAACCAGGTCAACACACTCGGTGTCGAAGTGGAGCGTTTGCAGCAGACGCATCCCCAGAATGCCTCCCAGATCCACCTGAAGAAGGACGAGCTCATCACCAACTGGGAGCAGATCCGCACTCTGGCTGCTGAGCGCCGCACCCGCCTCAACGACTCCTACCAGTAAATCAGCAAACAGCATTAAATGCAGGAGCGTAACGGATCACGAACAATCCGAGATCAATTCTCCGTTCACATCGAATGCAATTTGCGTCAAATTCATGTCAATCGTCTTTGTTTTAACAAGCACTAAAGTAGCTGCTTGACAGTTCTCCAAAAGTGTGGGAACTTGAAGCTCACGCCGCGTGTGGGAGGAGTTCCAATCAAAAACTTCTCTCGTCTTCATCGTGGAGAACCCGAATGGAGAAATATCAGGTTACTTTAATTTCAAGAGCGGAATAAAAGCATCGGTACACGTCTAGTATGGCAAGCCAAAGGGATCATAAATCGCCAGGAAATGTGGGCACGGCAACGCCATCTTTTACGTATAACAATTATTTAAAATATTTAAATGTTCCCAGAGTTAGTTTCAAGAAAACAATTAATAGCAAAAAATATTTTAAAAGTTTAATTTTAAGTGATTTAGTCACAATTTAACTTGGACATCAGCATTTTAAGGGGTTCTCCAGATAGATTTGGAACTTGTTGGTATTTGGTATAAATAGGCCTCAATGAGCTAACATTATTAAATATTTGTTTTGAAGCTTCTCCAAAAATGTATTTTGGGCTTTTATCTTGTTGTTTTTTTTGCTGTTTTTTTTTTCTTTTTACTAATCTGAAAAATGATCTGAACCGTGACCCTAAAACCATGACACGATCCTAACCGTGAGTTTTGTGATCCGTTACACCCCTAATTAAACGTGTTAATTTTAATGAAAGGAGGCACAAGGGGGAATGTTTCTCAGTTTAATGTTTTTTTCAGTTTGACAGTTTAAAGGTGGAAATTTATTTTTAAAAAAAAAGGACAATGAAGCTACTCATCAAAAGTGAAAGCCAATCTTTAGATGTTGATGATGTTTAAAGACAAACTATTTCAAAAAATCTGTTTTGCTTAAATAATAATATGCACTTTTCATAATTTTTCAGGCTGCAGCGTTTCCTTGCAGACTTCAGGGATCTGATCAGCTGGGTAACAGAGATGAAGGCTCTGATCAATGCTGATGAACTGGCCAACGATGTGGCTGGAGCGGAGGCTCTGTTAGACCGCCACCAGGAGCACAAAGTAAAACATTTCCCCAAGCAATCATTCTCTGTTCAAGTCTTAATGCAAACTTCATTTGTGCAAGACGATTTTAAATGTTTTAATGTCTTTCAGGGAGAAATCGATGCCCATGAGGACAGTTTCAGAGGCACTGATGAGGCTGGAAAGGCTTTGCTCAGTACAGGACACTACGCCTCAGAGGAGGTCAAAGAGAAGGTAAAATATGAGTACAAGGGCTTCATGTTTACTGACTTATACTGATTCTTTTCAGTCAAATCCATTTGGATAAATAGGATCAATCAGACAAAAACAAAGAGAAAATGCATTAAGAAAAATATATTCATCTTCAGGTAAACTCATATTATCATTTCTGGTGGACAACAGAAAGATGGAGCCTGATCAATTCTTTAATGTCTTTGAAGAATCAATTAACTTTATCTGCATTAATAGAAGAACCATCATGTCCTTAACATTATGGAGTGGAAGTCTCAATAAATACAAAAACTGAGCGTCACATTCTTAACGGCCATAAAAGTGAAACTCTGTGCTGTTGGTTTTTAAAATAGTTAATCAGCCGTATTTGTGTTTAGCTCGGCGTTCTTACAGGAGAGAAGGAGTCTCTGCTGGAGCTGTGGGAGGTTCGCAGACAGCAGTATGAGCAGTGCATGGACCTGCAGCTCTTCTACAGGGACACTGAGCAAGTCGACAACTGGATGAGCAAGCAAGAGGTAACAGTTAGTGCTTATTTAGCCTCCTCCTGTACAGAGAAATGTGACGGAAAAATACACAGCATTAAAGCATGATAACAGCTTCTCTAATGACTGTTTAGGCGTTCCTCCTGAATGAAGACCTCGGCGACTCTCTGGATACTGTGGAAGCGTTGTTGAAGAAACATGAAGACTTTGAGAAATCTCTCAGCGCTCAGGAAGAAAAGATCACCGTGAGCTGCATCATTTGAACTTGATACTCTCAATGGTGTAATTTGCTTTTGTGTTCCGTTTGGTCATTTCTTGATGTTTTCTCCTTCAGGCTCTAGATGAATTTGCCACTAAGCTGATTCAGAATAACCACTACGCCAAAGAGGACGTGGCGACGCGCCGTGATGCTGTAAGACCCACATATGTTGCCTGTCAATGTTCTAAAAATTTTCTTTTTTTGTATTTTTATTCATGCTTTTTGTCTGTTCATTCAGCTGCTGAGTCGCCGTAACGCCCTTCATGAGCGCGCTCAGTCACGCCGCGCCGCGTTGGAGGACTCCTTCCACCTGCAGCAGTTCTTCAGGGACTCTGACGAGCTGAAGAGCTGGATCAATGAGAAGATGAAGACGGCCACCGATGAGTCTTACAAAGTAGGTTTTATTTTTGTAGCAGCAACACGAGTTCAGTTTAGAACTATTTGCACCTGACTTGTTTTTCTGCTCAGGATCCCTCCAACCTGCAAGGCAAAGTGCAGAAACACCAGGCCTTTGAAGCTGAGCTCTCTGCCAACCAGAGCCGCATCGATGCCCTGCAGAAGTCTGGCCAAGAGCTGCTGGACAGGAAGCACTACGCTGCAGCGGAGGTGGCCGGCCGCATGGAGGAGGTCAGCTCCCAGTGGAAGAAGCTGCTGGAAGCCACTGAGCTTAAAGGTACGCTCATTTCTAGGAGCTGAAAGTCAAATACTTAAATTAAAACACCTTTACTAATCTATTTATTTTTTTAGGCATCAAGCTCCGTGAGGCCAACCAGCAGCAGCAGTTCAACAGGAACGTGGAGGACATCGAGCTGTGGCTGTATGAAGTGGAGGGCCACCTCGCTTCAGATGATTTTGGGAAAGACCTGACGAGTGTCCAGAACCTGCAGAAGAAACACGCGCTGCAGGAGGCTGACGTGGCTGCTCACCAGGTACATTTTAGGCACGCCGCCTACGCTTTCCACATCCAATAAAGAAACAGATGAAACTGATTCTTCTTCTCTTAGGATCGAATCGATGGAATTACAATCCAGGCTCGCCAGTTCCAGGATGCTGGGCACTTTGATGCTGACAACATCCGCAAGAAGCAGGAAGCTTTGGTGGCTCGCTATGAAGCTCTGCGGGAGCCCATGGCGGCACGGAAGCAGAAGCTGTCCGACTCGCTCAGACTCCAGCAGCTCTTCAGAGACGTTGAGGACGAGGAGACCTGGATCCGTGAAAAAGAGCCCATCGCTGCCTCTACCAACAGAGGTACCACTTTGTTCATCTGTGTCTAAACACTTCTACGTTTCTGGTTCCTAAACCTGGTTTTGTTTCTTCAGGAAAAGACTTGATTGGTGTCCAGAACCTTCTGAAGAAGCACCAGGCTCTGCAGGCGGAGATCACAGGCCACGAGCCTCGCATTAAAGCTGTCACCCAGAAAGGAGAGGCGATGGTGGAAGAAGGTGATTTCAGAGGCTTACTTTGTAGCCTCAGGAATGATTCCGTGTAAACCTAAAACATTTATGCTGCTCTCAGGCCACTTTGCTGGTGAGGATGTGAAGACGAGGCTGGCTGAGCTGCACGGACGCTGGGACACCCTGAAGGGAAAGAGTTCTCAAAGAAGACAAGACCTGGAGGACTCCCTGCAGGCTCAGCAGTACTTTGCTGACGCCAACGAGGCAGAGTCCTGGATGAGGGAGAAGGAGCCCATTGTCGGGAGCCCTGATTATGGAAAAGATGAAGACTCTGCTGAGGCAAGGGGATGCTTTTGTCAAATACACACACCCATCTGTGATTTATAAGTGGTTTTAATTCTAGAAGGAACTCTAATTACCAAAATGCTTCACTGTTGGTGTTTTGCAGGCTCTGCTGAAGAAGCACGAGGCCCTGATGTCTGATCTAAGCGCTTATGGCAGCAGCATTCAAGCCCTGAAAGAGCAAGCTCAGGCCTGCAGGGTAAGACCAGGATGGACAGCTGAGCCTCCAAACAATAAATTGTGTTGAAATTGCACAAAAAACACTCTTTAGGTGAATCCCAGCAAAGATCAGTGACTGGTTTCTTCAAATAAACAGCAACAAGTGGCACCGACTGACGACGAGACCGGAAAAGAACTGGTTCTGGCTCTCTACGACTACCAGGAGAAGAGCCCCAGAGAAGTCACCATGAAGAAGGGGGACATCCTCACCCTGCTCAACAGCACCAACAAGGTACAGAGTCGAATCACATCCATCTGTCCTGTATCACTCCTTTTCTATCAAAATCAAAAACTTAAAAACACAATCTGTTGGAAATATGTTTTTTGTTAATCTTGTGGCATTTTTCTGATGATAAAAGACATTTATAAAGAAGATTAAGTTAAAAGTCCACCAACAGTCCAGAATTTCTATTGAACTTCTGCCACTCTGCAGAATCTATGTCTTACAAAATGACTTTTTTTTTTTTTGCCTAAAAACAGCTTAGCCGGAGATAAAAGCCCACTGGGAACGCTTTTACGATAGATCAAAATATGATCAGAGTGTGACGTTTAAGGGTAACCAAACAGGGAAGTTGGAGGCTGACTCCTCCTACAGCCGAAATGTTAAAATCCAGTCAGAGGGGTGGAGCTGGGGAACAAGACTGTTATTTTACTGGAGCTGCAGATCATGACGCTGGACTTTAATGGTTTGACCAATCACACAATTCAACTGTAATACCTCATATTTCAGATGGGTTTGACTTTATTTTGAAGAATTAAAAAACTTTATTTTAATTTGTCAACAATTTGGCAATGAGCAACAGATAGCACTTTTAAAGCCCCATTTATAGAAGTCAGCAGACCAACAAAGTTGATTTAGGGTTTGGTTACCCTTTAAGCAGCTAAATCTGAACTTTTTATTATAGATGTTCCCACTATCACTTTAACCCATTGGAACCCACAGCTTGAAACTCAGTTTCTGTCTACTTTTGAATTGTATTTTCAGTTTGAAAGACTACTGTCTTGCTTATTTTGTGTCATTTTAATCAGCACAACCTCACCTATGTGACATTACCTTTATTTATTTTTTTTTCCATGTTGTATTCACACATGGGACAAAAAATTGTACAAAAACTGAAAATTCAGTCAGAAAAAAGGGATTCCTTTTGTCATGAAAACACCCAAAATGCTCAACAACCCATTTTTACAACATAAAAAAGTTTTTGTTGTTATTTCATCAAAACAGTAAGAACAAATGTTTTCAACAAACTAATTGATATGTTTTTGAATGAAAATGCAAGAACAAATTCTAGGCGTCATCATCTTCCACCTTATTTATCAGAATAAAAGTTGGCTTTTGTCCGAAAATTACAAATAATTTTCATATTCTCTTTCATTCAATACAATCTGAGTCACTGAATATTTGTTTTTTGCTTCAAACACAAAATGAAAATAAACACAAGAATTAAAAAATACAAATATAAGAATAAAAAATATACAATTATAGCAAACGATGCGTTTGAAAAAGAGTGGGTAGAAGAAAAGTCTTGTGTGGTCCCACCACTTTCTGCAACACCTTATGTTACAGGTTTCTATTTACAGTTTTTTTTCTCAAAAACACTTCAAATTACCTTGTGTTTGACACCTATATAAAATGACATTTGCTCAAATATTTATGATGATCATTTCAGGCCTTGTAAAGATTCAGCAGTGACATATGAAAATGAGTTAAAGTTTATTTTTGACAGTTTTATCACGCTGATCTCACAGCTGTGTGGCAGGATCCCTGAGGGCATCCATCCACTCCAAAGGGTTTAGCTGGCCAACATCAGGCGATGGTTTCTGTGTTGTACCTGTAGAGATTTCTCTTAGTTTACTCACTCAGCGACAGAAATGTTCCTCAGAATTCCTTGAATTTTCTTTTCCTCTTCTCTGTAAACGTCGTCGTTTCCTCCTCGGCAGGACTGGTGGAAGGTGGAGGTGAACGACCGTCAGGGCTTTGTTCCTGCTGCATATGTGAAGAAGCTAGACCCCACCCAGTCCTCCTCCAGGGAGAACCTGCTGGATGAACACGGCAGCATCGCCGTCCGCCAAGAGCAAATTGAGAATCAGTAAGGAAATGAAATCAACATCTTCTCATCTCCATTCTTAACTGATCTAACAAAGCTCTACTTTCCTGTGAGAAAGAAATAACTCCATCTTTGGCTGCTCTTTTGACTGCACCTCCATTGGATCTAATGTTCTGCTTTGTGGTCTTTTGCTAACGACTCTGCTCCTGGCTTTGTTCTTTCCCTTTTCTCTGTATTTAACATCTGAATCTCGCTCTGCGTTCGCCCTCGCTTTGCCGCTGAGCAGGCTTGTTACCAAGGAGGCCTGCAGCGTGTCAGTGCGCATGAAGCAGGTGGAAGAGCTGTGAGTAGGAGCAGCGCTCTGCTGCCACTTTCATTAATGTTTTCTCACTGAACACTCTGACGCACCTGAACATCCTAACCTCTCCAAAAACCCTTCAGTCATAATGCCCATAACTTCTATTCAGTACAGAGATAGTTTTACTGTCAAATCCTTCTCATCTTTGTCATGAAATGTTTTTTTGTGTGTTTTAGTTTTGTTAAAAGTTCCCTTTTTTTCTTTTTCTTTAGAATATTTGTTCAGGATGAGCTTTACCTTCAGATACATCTTCACATGATTAAAAAAAAAAACAATAAAAAAGGAGATGTTTAACCCTTGTGCTATCTTTGGCATGTTTACATTAAAAGTAGTCATTTAATGTTTAGCTTAGTCACTCTCCTTATGTCTGCTGTGCTTTAGTCGTGTTCACATCGAACGTGATTGGTGCATCAGGGACGTCCATTTTCAATGTTAAGTCGATGTTCAGATGGGGTCGTCTAGGGGCAGCAAAAATCTGATGCATGGCAAATAGTCACAATATCTAAACTTTGGTGAAAACTCTTCACATAAACAAATCAAGAATTCAACTTTGACAACTGGGACATTTGAACATTGGGACAATAATAAAATGTTCCTCTAATTTTATTCTTATTTTTCCCTCCTCCTAATAATGCGGGACAACAAATCATCAAACTGGGTCACAGAGAGACAGAAGTACCGCTGAAAGCGGCCATCATTCAGATGCATCTCCTGCAGGAGTTGGTGAAGCTCCCCGTACTGAGAGAATCTCTGAATGATCTCATGAACCCAAACATGGAGACCTGATTACGATGTTTTTATAGAGCTCTTCAAAATAAACGAACCTGATCTTTTTCCCTGTGAAAAAAATTGTCATTCAAATCGAGCTGGGTGTGAACGTAGCATCAGTAATCGTCTTTTTTTTTTTTTTTTTATCTGGTCGACTAAATGTAAAGTGGAGCACAGGGTTTTTCAGTAGATCATAAGCGAATCTACTGCCACTAGGAACACTGACATCAGCAGGATGTAACACTAATAATCTGAATGCTGCTGAGACCTGAGCTTACTTTATGGAGAAAGTGGAAGAAGAACTTCCACGTTCTTATCTCTTATAACTGATACTCAAACTGTTGGAGTGTTAGGATGTCCCGTTTGGTATTAACCCATCAAGATGAGCATTATGCTTCAGCCCGGGCCCTTTTGGTTAATTATTATTTAAAAGTAGTAAATTGTAAAACCAAATAATCTTCAGACTTCAAAAGGACTTGGCATCCTCAACCGCGAGTCTTAGCCGTGTCTTTTGAACGTCCCCTGTCCCATCAGTTGACAGTCTTTAGATTAGCATATAATGTGAGCTTGACTGAGCTTTGAATAGCTGAAGAAGCTGCTCCAGGTATGATGGGAACGTGCCTAAAGAGATCATTTGATGCTAAAGATTTAAAATGAGATAATTTAGATCAAAGGCCTTACATTTATCCCAAAGTTGGCCCGTAGAAGAAAATCTGAAAAAGTTAGTGAGGTTAGCCCTTATTTGATGGTATAGTGTGCACTAAGACACCATCCTGTTCTGAATGCATCCTCTTACCTTCTGCTTCCAGGTACGGTACTCTGTTAGAACTGGGAGAGAAGCGCAAAGACATGCTGGAGAAGAGCTGCAAGAAGTTCATGCTGTTCCGTGAGGCCAACGAGCTCCAGCAGTGGATACACGAGAAGGAGAGCGCCCTTACCAATGAGGAGGTCGGCTCGGACTTGGAGCAAGTGGAGGTCCTCCAGAAGAAGTTTGACGACTTCCAAAAGGTATCGTCTGTTGACTACAAGACCACTTCTCTCACCTGTCTCTTTGATCCTGAGGCTCTGAACCTCAGCAGGTCGTTCTTGTTTTTGAGTATGTGGCGTTTGTCTGTCTTTTCTTAGGACCTGAAAGCAAATGAGTCTCGCCTGCGGGACATCAACAAGGTGGCGTCGGAGCTGGAGTCTGAAGGCCTGATGGCGGAGGAGGCTCCTATGGTCCAGGCACAGGTGAGCTTGAAAAGGGTCAAACATCAACTGATGCACTCTTTGATGCTGGCTTCACATCTATTTCTGTGTTTGTAGCAACAAGAGCTGCTGGGCTCTGCTCCTGGAAAGGTAGAAACAGATTATTTTACTGCTTGATTATCTGCATGAATGTGACATCTCAGATACTAACTAGTATGTTTTATTTGCTGGACAGGATGAATCTGATTCTAAGACTGCTTCTCCATGGAAGGTAAACTTGACTAAATATATCCACACAATTATTTCAGATATTATAAACTGATTATCTTAAAGCCTGGTTGCTTTAAGAGAACATACATAACTGCAAAACCTGAATGTTCTTAATGTTACTGTTCAGATTACAATTAAATTGCGTTTTTTTGTAATACATACTCAACAACCCTGTCATCTGTAGGGACTTGATTACACTAATGACTTGATCAACAGATGTGGGAGGAATTTTAAGACATGGTGTGACTTCATTTTCTTGTTAGAGGTTCAGGGTTTGGTCATTTGTTTTCTTGGTATAAAAATGTGGTTTGTCTTGGTGTTTCTTTTGGGTTTTATTTCCTTATCCTCCATTCTGAAATCTTTGGCCCCTTTCTCTCTTCAGACGGTTCGTCTGGGAGTTCAAACTACAGCTACCTTTAATTCCATCAAGGTAAGGTTTACTCCATTCCTAGGGTTTCCTCATCACTTCCTGTGTCCTGTCGTTTGAGATTAGTAAACTAACCCTGCAGATGCCCAGGCTGTCCTGTAATGCCTGACTGCTCTTTTGTTTGGTGTTTTTGTGTTGTTTTTTTAGAAATGAATAACTTCTTACATTCTACATGATGATAATCTGATCTTCAGATGAACAGAATATAGTTCTTTTTACTTTCACTCTGCATGTTTCTGTTCATCACAATCTGTACTCGCCAAAGCATAAAAAAGCAGGTGCTGAACTTTTGAATGGATTTACTCCTGTTACAGTATCAGTTTAAAGCTGCATGTCAGCATTCAGGCAACACTTTCCTTTTCAAGAAGGATATTCAACAAGTAAGGACCAGAGTTCAGTTTCTGTTCGTTTCTGCTTGCAGGAGCTGAACAATCGCTGGCGGTCGCTGCAGCAGCTGGCTGAAGACCGGAGCAACCTGCTGGGGAGCGCCCACGAGGTGCAGCGATTCCACAGGTGTGACTTCTGATGCAGTTTGACAGTTTGAGCTAACACTGTTGGATAGTTGGAGGTTTGACAGAGCAGGAGTTAGAGAGCCACATCAAAGTTGCACTAAAACATTTAGACAGATTTTTGAGCGAAAATCAGTCGGAGGTTAGTGCTGCCAGAATTCATACTTGAGCCACATCAGATTGTAAGGTGGATTTCCTATTGTTGAAAAATGTAAAGATCATTAGTGTTCCTCGTGGTCTAAAAAATACAATATGGGTCACTTTATTTTGATTTATGAATTTCTGAAGATGCACCAATGATGGTAAAAAAAAATGTTCTTTTTTTTTTTTACTACATTTGGTGCATTAAAATGATCAAATAAGGTACATGGTGTTTTATTTTGAAAGGATATCATGGGAACTTCAGTGAGAAGTTACAAACTATTTCATATATTTTCTTTTTTTTAAACGAAAATTTTCTCTATGTTTGTGTTTTAGTTATGCCAAAAAAGTATAGTTATCATACAAGCTGCAATAACATTAAAAAAAAACTATCAGCATCTTATTTTTCTGAAGGATGAAGTCAGGCTTTATGGGTCTGTAAGAAATCAACGTGAGTGGCTCCTTAAGTGTTGAAGGTTGCAGACTTCTGGCATAGACGAATGTTTGGTCTGCCCATTAACTGTACATAAGAACTGGACTGAGTGAGTGTGACGTCACCCATTGAAAATGGTTTACTTCCAGCTCCAACCAAATTAAGTAAATTCTGTCGCCTTTTTTTTTTTGCGCAATATGGGCACTGCCGTGTTGGAACCAGAAGTCGTCACTTAAAGCAGTGATTGGTCACTGTTTCTATGACAACCACTCCCACCAGTCAGGAATGCGCTTGGTAGAAGACCACACCCCTTATACTTGAAAGTGAGCTTGTTTCAAGCATTCAATGTGAAACCACATACTTTTATGGAGGAATCTGATGGGTCAGTTCATAACTTGAATAACTTTCACACAAAAAAAAAATAGAATTAAGATGCAAAAAAATTAGAGCAAAAATGGTTATTCTGACAAATAGAATGACTAAGTAATAGCATAGGATTTTAGCTTCTTGGAGCCAGCAGGTATTGGAATTCCAGGGAGGAGGAGTCACTTAGTCCAGTTCTCATATACAGTCAGTGGTTCAGCTCCACTGTTGCAGCCCCCTTCCCGTCTGTTCCAAGGGGCAAAATGTTTCATAGATTCAATTTTCTTTTGTAACCAATGCCTGTTTCCCCAAAATCTTAGGGATGCTGATGAAACTAAAGAGTGGATTGAGGAGAAGAACCAAGCGCTCAACACTGACAACTACGGACACGACCTGGCCAGTGTTCAGGCCCTGCAGCGCAAGCATGAAGGCTTTGAGAGGGACTTGGCTGCCCTGGGTGATAAGGTAGAGGATACTCTCTTTTAACCTCCAGCCTTGGTGTCTTTTGCAGTATTATATCTTTTTCCTCTAAATGCAGGTGAATTCTCTCGGGGACACGGCGGAGCGCCTCATCCAGTCGCACCCCGAGGCAAAGGATGACATCCAGGAGAAATGCACCGAGCTGAACACGGCCTGGAGCAGCCTGGTAGGACGAGCCGACCAGCGCAAGGAAAAGCTCGGCAACTCTCATGACCTGCAGCGCTTCCTCTCTGACTTCAGGTGAGCATGTTAGACCGTCTTTAGAGCAGCAGCTGAGAAGTGCTGCTGACAGCTTCATTCTTCCCTCTTTCCCAGAGATCTCATGTCCTGGATTAATGGAATCCGAGGCCTGGTGTCCTCAGAGGAGCTGGCTAAAGATGTTACCGGAGCAGAGGCTCTGCTAGAGAGACACCAGGTAAGAGGTTTCTCCTCTTCTGCAGCTTCACCAAGTTCCAGACTTTAGCAGGTTTAACCCTTCGTGGTTCCATGTTTGCAGGAGCACCGCACAGAGATCGACGCTCGTGCTGGAACCTTCCAGGCCTTTGAGCAGTTTGGACAGCAGCTGCTGGCTCGAGGCCACTATGCCAGTCCTGAGATTCAGCAAAAACTGGAGGCTTTGGACCACGAGCGTGCCGACCTGGAGAAGGCCTGGGTTCAGCGCCGTATGATGTTGGACCAGTGCCTGGAGCTTCAGGTAACGGCGCTCCTGTCCTCCTGAAGGAAGAAGATAGGATCCCGCCTTTACAGCTGTGGGGGTTTTCTGTTCACAGCTTTTCAACAGAGACTGTGAGCAGGCTGAGAACTGGATGGCAGCCCGGGAGGCCTTCCTCGCCAGCGACGACAAGGGAGACTCCCTGGACAGCGTGGAAGCCCTCATCAAAAAACACGAGGACTTTGACAAAGCCATCAATGTGCAGGTGAGGAAACGTCCAGAGCAAAAACACGGAAAAGCTTTGAGTTTAGGATTCATGGATGTTGCTTTGCTGGACAGGAGGAGAAGATTGCTGCGCTGCAGTCCTTTGCTGACCAGCTGATTGGAGCTGGTCATTACGCCAAACCTGACATCACAAACCGCCGCAATGAAGTGCTTGACAGGTGAGAAGCTCTGGTCTCTTTAGACCATCATTACTAGAAGCACTGACGGAACAGATCTGGATAGTTCTTCTTGAACCAGATCTGTTCTGCTGCTTATCATACAAAGATGTTTCTGACAAATGTACTTTTTTAAAGGCAACTTCTTGTAAAATGAAACTCTATTTTATACCTATATGTATAAACTGCCATTTTAAAGCATATTCATTGCTGTAAAATAAAAATGAGCCAATTTAATGTAGAAAACATTAAATACAATCTTCAATCTGAAAGTTTGAGCTCCCTGCTGCTGCTTTCTATCAAAATCTTGTTTGATCAAACATATTTGCCCCAATAGCTGAATCCCAAATTCCAAACCAATGAAAGGACAGAAAGTAATTTGCAACTGATTTAAAACCAAAACAACATTCTCTTTTGTCTCAGTCATGACTGACGACATTTATAGACGATGCTGGAAGGTTCAGTTTAGAATTTTTAAGCACAATTTAAGAGGGCATGGGCCGAATCTAAATTCTTCTCCCTACCCCTACATTTAGCCCTTCAAGCAGAGAGTTGAGGGGGG